>NW_028321663.1:0-32629 GCF_062004578.1 Staurois parvus | reverse complement strand
ACCGCTTTGAGATGTGTTTTTTTTTTTTTTTTTTTGGAGAGCATTTTTCAGCCACGTGGGAAGGTGCATGTTCCCCATGTTCCCCATTCATCTCCAGGAGGTACAAAGGCTTCAGTGATTGGAGCAGCTCATCATTTTGTAAAGAAACAACATTTTCTTCTTGTATTCCGATGAAATTCACCTTTTTCGGGGAGATGTCGCCCCGCCGGTCCGTGGGGAGGTCGAACCCTCGGCAGCCTTTAATGTGGCAGAGAGGAGAGTCGTTTAGAAGTGATGGGTTTTTTTCGTGGCTCGTTTTCATGTCCTTTCGGTGGCCGGTGCGTTTCGGGTGAGTTATGGCCGTAATGTTCGCCCAGAAGATAAAGAACAAAAACACACATTGTTCCCGTTTTTTTTTTTTTTTTTTTCAAAAGGTATGTAATTTCTTCCAGGGTGTAAATCACTGGCCTCTTCCGGAGCGCGGGGCGGATAATCGGTGGGCGCCGGCTGACACAACTTTGTGATACATTGTCCCAATTCCAAACGGTTCTTTTTTTTTTTTTTTCCCTCAACAACTTATTAAGTCGGTTCTGAAAGCGCGAGAAAGGATATGAAAAGTTCTATCTGAGGCGATCGCTCTGAGACTTTGTGTCCCCGATAATGACACATCGTGCCGGAGAACGGTGCTGCGGATTCATTTCTTGGTTATTACCTCGTGTACAATACTGTAGAGTGTATCTGGAGCTCCTCTGGGGAGATTTATTCTGTCAGTTTGCTCTCTGGGGAGTCCAGTGCCAAGTCTCCGGTGCCAATCAGGAGACAGCTCTCCTGATTGGTGCTGCCTGAAATTGTGAGGTGGGCCGCCTGACTTCTCATGCCTTCTCACTTCTTCATTCCAGCCACTGGGCACCCCGTGGCTCCTAGTGTGCTCAGTGCTGCCTTGAGCATCCAGTGCACTCCGAAGCATCTAGAGTCGTCTAGTGACTTCCTTTGTACGCTTGTGTGCCCTGCGACTCCTTGCAACCCTAGGCATCCAGTGTCCTTTAGAGTCTCTTATTCGTCTGTTTGCTCCAGTACTGAGCATCTAAAGGCTCCTATACACCCCATGGCTCCAGTGCACCCCATAGCTTCCAGTGCTCCCGGAACTTCCAGTGCCATCTAGTGACTGCAGTGCTCCCATAGCTTCCAGTGCCATCTAGTGACTCCAGTGCTCCCAGAGATCCAATGCCATCTAGTGACTCCAGTGACCAGAGCTTCCAGTGCCATCTAGTGGCTCCAGTGCTCCCAGAGATCCAATGCCATCTAGTGACTCCAGTGCTCCCAGAGCTTCCAGTGCCATCTAGTGGCTCCAGTGCTCCCAGAGATCCAATGCCATCTAGTGACTCCAGTGCTCCCAGAGCTTCCAGTGCCATCTAGTGGCTCCAGTGCTCCCAGAGATCCAATGCCATCTAGTGACTCCAGTGCTCCCATAGCTTCCAATGCCATCTAGTAAATCCAGTGCTCCCATAGCTTCCAGTGCCATCTAGTGACTCCAGTGCTCCCATAGCTTCCAGTGCCATCTAGTGACTCCAGTGCTCCCAGAGATCCAGTGCCATCTAGTGACTCCAGTGCTCCCAGAGCTTCCAGTGCCATCTAGTGACTCCAGTGCTCCCATAGCTTCCAATGCCATCTAGTGACTCCAGTGCTCCCTTAGCTTCCAATGCCATCTAGTGACTCCAGTGCTCCCAGAGATCCAATGCCATCTAGTGACTCCAGTGCTCCCGGAGCTTCCAGTGCCATCTAGTGACTCCAGTGCTCCCAGAGCTTCCAGTGCCATCTAGTGACTCCAGTGCTCCCGGAGCTTCCAGTGCCATCTAGTGACTCCAGTGCTCCCAGAGCTTCCAGTGCCATCTAGTGACTCCAGTGCTTCCATAGCTTCCAATGCCATCTAGTGACTCCAGTGCTTCCATAGCTTCCAGTGCCATCTAGTGACTCCAGTGCACCCCAGAGCTTCTAGGGTCATCTAGTGACTCCAGTGCCCCCCCCCCCCAAGAGTATTCTGTCTCATCAAATGGCACCTATGTGCCCCAGGCAATGGTGTATTGAGTTTCTGTGCTGCCCTAGGCAACACGAAAATCAAGACACCCCTGCACCAGCCCCCCAGAGCCCATCACCGGAATACCCCCCATTGAGAGATAAGTCCGTCTGCCACAGTGGCAAATGGGACTTGTAGTTCAGTCATTTACAGATTTATGAGTGAATGACATGGCTGTGTGTGTGTGGCGGGGGGAGGGGGGTAGGCTTACAATCATGTAAATTTGTATGTAACATGATGTGCTAGGTGTAGTTGGCCTTTAAGACTATGGAGCAGGCTAGAACAGTACTGTACAGGAGGAAACTGGACCAAACCAGGCATACTACATCAAGGGAGACTAGAACACGGAACAACAACCCTACATAAGGACCAGACCATGCAGACCTCATCAGAGGAGACTAGAACATGGAACAGGATGCTACAGAAGGACCATACCAGGCAGCCCTCATCAAAGGTGACTAGAACATGGAACAGGACCCTGCAGAGGGACCAGACCAGGCAGACCTCAGAGGAGACCAGAACATAGAACAGGACCCTACAGAAGGACAGGACCATACCAGGTAGCCCTCATCAGAGGAGACTAGAACATAAAACAGAACCCTACAGAAAGACCAGACCAGGTAGCCCTCATCAGAGGAGACTAGAACATGCAACAGGACCCAACAGAAGGACCAGACCAGGCAGACCTCATCAGAGGAGACTAGAACATGGAACAGGACCCTACAAAAGGGCAAGACTAGGCAGCCCTCAGAGGAGACTAGAACATGGAACAGGACCCTACAGAAGCACCAGACCAGGCAGCAGCACTGCATACCTCCTCAGAGGAGACTAGAACATGGAACAGGAGCATTCAGGATGACACAGTGGAACAGACCAGGCAGCAGGACTACAGACTTCATTGGAGCAGACTAGAACATGGAACAGAAGCGTATAGAAGGGCATAACCAACCAGACCAAGGAGAAGAACTGTAGACCTTACCGGAGTGGACTGCAGAATGGATCAGTAGCGTATAGAAAGGCACAGGGGACCAGACCAGGCAGCAGGACTGTAGACTTCATTGGTGCTGACAAACTCCTGATAAAAGACGCCTGTAATATGCTTGGAAAACAATTTCCAAACCACCAGGAATACTCTGCTCAGTGTGAATGCTAAAACATGAGTGTAAGTAATAAATTACGAGGGTTCTACTGAGAGTTACGCAGAATTGGGAATACGTTTTTTATCAAAGCGAAACTTCACCCAAAAGGGGAAGTTCTGCTTTTCTGCCCCCCTTCTTTACCACTTTTGGACACGTTTATTAGTTTTTGAGAGCAGGTATATGGTTCTGATCTGGTTTCGCTCGGATCGCCTAGGTGAAGTTGCTCCCCACCTTTTGCCCACAGCATTCTGTGATACGTCAGAAGGCTGCAGGACCATCCACATAGCTCGGCTCGCACACGAGCAGTGGGAAGCCAGCTATGAAGAGCCACATCCGGCTTCCCTTAGTAAATATATGGGCGCCAGGGGCACAGGCTGTCTGACTTCCACAAACGGCTACAGAATGTTTAAGCGGATGACACCATTGACAAGAGCAATGTGCCCAGATGGATGAAGAAGTTGGAAGAAGGGAAACCCAACATTGAAGACAAACCACGTGGTGGGAGACCATCAAGGTCGGACAGCCTGCATTCCTCCTTTGCTAGTAACTTACTGATGGAACGTTGCTTCTGCTTGGAATCCATTATTCACCTGAAATGAAAGAGAAGAAGGTGGCGGCAACTCCACTCACATCTAAGCGTCCTGCAAACGCACCCATTGCCAAAGCTTAATTGAACAAGTTAAAGTTAGAAGCTGATTGGCTACCATGCATAGCTGCACCAGATTCTGAGTACTCCCGTTTTAGTAGATCTCCCCCATGTCTTTTTGATGCTGATCCAGTACGTAGTCTGTCAGAGGCAGGTGGAGGTACCCATCACGATCAAGGATGTGGGCACGTGGCAAGCCAGGGTCAGCACGGATGGACAGCAAGGACGTAGTCAGTAGGCAAGCCGGGGTCATACACGAGGAGAAAGATTAATGTTGTCTAGCAGCAGGCTAAGGTAGATACCAGAAAGATGGTAGACCGTAGTCAGAGGCAAGTCATGGTTGGTATCCAGAATCCCCAAAACAAGGTCAGGAGCAATCCGGATCACCAATGACAGTCAAATAACAAGAGCAAGAACACAGGTCATATGGGCACCGGGGCACAGACTGTCCAACTTCCACAAAAGGCTACAGAATGTTTAAGCGGATGACACCATTGACAAGAGCAATGTGCCCAGATGGGTGAAGAAGGGAAAACACAACATTGAAGAACAACCACGTAGTGGGAGACCATCAATGTCGGACAGCCTACATTCCTCCTTTTCTGGTAACTCAATGGTGGAACGTTGCTTCTGCTTGGAATCCATTATTCACCTGAAATGAAAGAGAAGAAGGTGGCGGCAACTCCACTCACATCTAAGCGTCCTGCAAACGCACCCATTGCCAAAGCTTAATTGAACAAGTTAAAGTTAGAAGCTGATTGGCTACCATGCATAGCTGCACCAGATTCTGAGTACTCCCGTTTTAGTAGATCTCCCCCATGTCTTTTTGATGCTGATCCAGTACGTAGTCTGTCAGAGGCAGGTGGAGGTACCCATCACGATCAAGGATGTGGGCACGTGGCAAGCCAGGGTCAGCACGGATGGACAGCAAGGACGTAGTCAGTAGGCAAGCCGGGGTCATACACGAGGAGAAAGATTAATGTTGTCTAGCAGCAGGCTAAGGTAGATACCAGAAAGATGGTAGACCGTAGTCAGAGGCAAGTCATGGTTGGTATCCAGAATCCCCAAAACAAGGTCAGGAGCAATCCGGATCACCAATGACAGTCAAATAACAAGAGCAAGAACACAGGTCATATGGGCACCGGGGCACAGACTGTCCAACTTCCACAAAAGGCTACAGAATGTTTAAGCGGATGACACCATTGACAAGAGCAATGTGCCCAGATGGGTGAAGAAGGGAAAACACAACATTGAAGAACAACCACGTAGTGGGAGACCATCAATGTCGGACAGCCTACATTCCTCCTTTTCTGGTAACTCAATGGTGGAACGTTGCTTCTGCTTGGAATCCATTATTCACCTGAAATGAAAGAGAAGAAGGTGGCAGCAGCTCCACTCAAATCTAAGCGTCCTGCAAACGCACCCATTGCCAAAGCTTAATTGAACAAGATGAAGTTAGAAGCTGATTGGCTACCATGCATAGCTGCACCAGATTCTGAGTACTCCCGTTTTAGTAGATCTCCCCCATGTCTTTTTGATGCTGATCCAGTACGTAGTCTGTCAGAGGCAGGTGGAGGTACCCATCACGATCAAGGATGTGGGCACGTGGCAAGCCAGGGTCAGCACGGATGGACAGCAAGGACGTAGTCAGTAGGCAAGCCGGGGTCATACACGAGGAGAAAGATTAATGTTGTCTAGCAGCAGGCTAAGGTAGATACCAGAAAGATGGTAGACCGTAGTCAGAGGCAAGTCATGGTTGGTGTCCAGAATCCCCAAAACAAGGTCAGGAGCAATCCGGATCACTAACGGCAGGTCATATAACAAGAGCAAGAACACAGGTCATATGGGCACTGGGGGCACAGGCTGTCCGACTTCCACTAAAGGCTATAGAATGTTTAAGCGGATGACACCATTGACAAGAGCAATGTGCCCAGATGGATGAAAAAGTTTGAAGAAGAGAAAACCCAACATTGAAGACAAACCACATAGTGGGAGATCATCAATGTCTGGCAGCCAAGCCAGGGTCAGCACGGATAGACAGCAAGGACGTAGTCAGGAACCACGCCAGGGTCAGCACAGATGGACAGCAAGGACGTAGTCAGGAGCCAAGCCGGGGTCATACACGAGGAGAAAGATTAATGTAGTCTAGCAGCAGGCTAAGGTAGATACCAGGAAGACAGCAGACCATAGTCAGAGTCAAGCCATGGTTGGTGTCCAGAATCCTCAAAACAAGGAGCAAGCCGGATCACCAACAGCAGGTCAAATAACAAGAGAAAGAACTCAAGTCATGTGGAGCTGAAGAGCATTCAGAGATTCCCAACCATCAGAGCCTTCTTTAAATAGGCAGCTTGGCGCCATTCCTGGGATTGGGCGTACACAAGAACACAGATCATATGGGCATCGGGGGCACAGACTGTCCAACTTCCACAAAAAGCTGAAGAATGTTTAAGCAGATGACACCATTGACGAGCAATGTGCCCAGATGGATGAAGTTTGAAGAAGGGAAAAGCAATATTGAAGACAAACCACATAGTGGGAGACCATCAATGTAAGACAACCTGCATTCCTCCTTTGCTGGTAACTCACTGATGGAACGTTGCTTCTGCTTGGAATCCATTATTTACCTTGATCTGATTAGATGTAGTCTAGCAGCCGGCTAAGGTAGATACCAGGAAGACAGCAGACCGTAGTCATGGTTGGTGTCCAGAATCCCCAAAACAAGGTCAGGAGCAAGCCGGATCACCAATGGCAGGTCAAATAACAAGCAAGAACACAAGTCATGGGGAGCTGAAGAACATCCAGAGATTCTCATCCATCAGAGCCTCCTTTATATACAGCTTGGCACCATTCTTGGGATTGGACGTGCATGGACATGTGCGGAGATGAACCAACGTGTCAGTGCACGCCGGTTACTAGCTGGAGTCCGTTCATTTGTTGGCACATGAGCATGGGCATTAGCTTCATGACACCTAAACTCCATCATTTCAAGGGAGGTCCACATACCTGGGCAATACCTAGGCGTGATGGTCAGATGTTGACTAACTTTTGGTCATGTTTATTTCTTGGAGAACCTGATGGTTAGCCCTCCAGCTTCCAGCTTTGCCTACTGACCAAGGAGGCCCCACCTCGTTGGATTTTTTTTTTCATTCGTGGTGCTATTAGAAGGTCTTGCAGAAGAAACAACTTTCCTCCTATAACAAGCGATTCGTCCCACCAAACTTCATCCATAAAAAGGTTTCGGATGGATTGCTCCTTGATATTCGTCTACGGCTGCCTAGACTCCCATGTTTCTCCAACGTACAATGCTCACCGTTCGTGTTCAACCTAAATTCAGATTTTAGATCTTAAAAGAAATTCTGCCTTGGCAGTCCTCGACACGGAAGGGCATCCAAGTTATAAAACCTTCAGTGCCCCATTTGCCCATAATTGCTTACACATTTAATAGTAATAAAAACTTCGGCAACACTTTTAAGCTGCTTAACTTTGCAGCCTAAATCACGGCGTAAAATATATCGATTTAATCAATTCGGACATCATTTTTCCTCTGCGCAAAAAAACAACTCCTCCTCCTCCTCATTTCTCACCCCTGAAAATTGTGTCCCTCAAACCGGGGGGTGGAAAAAAACGCAATAAATATCTATTTCCTTAATAAAAAAGAAGATGCGGACTCCGGGACATTTACATATTTACTTTGAAATATTGCCGCCAGGCTTTGTCAGTGTCGGGTAAGTCCATTTCAAGGATGTTGCCCTTAGCCCATTAGTTTGGGTAATGAGACCTATAAAGTAGGTTTATAACGGATGGCGCTCCTCGCAGATGGATTCTGCTTTTCATCCTTCTGTCTTCGACACATTGAAAGAAGGTCAATGGAGGTCTGCGCATGATTCATTGTCCCAACGCAGGATCAGATCACAACGACCTGCAAAAGTCAAGATGCCGCACTCTCCGCTGTTTTTTTTTTTTTTTTTTTTTCCCTTTTTAAATTCAAAGACAAAATAAAGCGCATGTTGTATATTAACACTATTTTAAAAATTAAATAGAATTGTAAATAATTTCAGATTTTATTTTTATGTCAAATACATTGAAAAATGAAATAAAATAATAAATAATATAACATTTAAGAAATACATATAAAATAATTTTAATGTAATTTCATTTAAAAGTTAAAAAAAATTAAAATGGTAAATAATCTTTCCAAATATTCAGCTTATTTTTTTTTTGTCAAATCGAAAATGTATCATAAAACAATAATCCACGCTAACAGAAATAGTCTAAAATAAACAAAAAATATATAAATAATGAAATTTAATTTAAAAGTTAAAAAATTTAAATAAAATGGTCAATAATTTCAGTTTTAGTTTTTTGTCAAATAAATTGGTAATGAATGATAAAATAGCAAATAATAATAATAATAAAAAAGTGTGTGTGTGTGTATATATATATATATATATATATATATATATATATATATTACACAGTTAGGTCCATATATATATATATATATATATATATATATATATGGACACATTTTAGGGGTTTTTTTTCACGTATTTACCAAAATATATATATAATACACAGGTCCATATATATATATATATATATATATATATATATATATATATATATATGGACACAATTTTAGGGGAAAAACTAAAGGCAGAAAGACCCACAAAAGAACAACTGAAGACGGCTGCAGTTAGAGCCTGGCAAAGGATCAGAAAGGAGGAAACCCAGTCTTTGGTCATGTCCATGGGTTCCAGACTTCAGGCAAAGGATCAGCAAGGAGGAAACCCAGTCTTTGGTCATGTCCATGGGTTCCAGACTTCAGGCAAAGCATCAGAAAGGAGGAAACCCAGTCTTTGGTCGTGTCCATGGGTTCCAGACTTCAGGCAAAGGATCAGCAAGGAGGAAACCCAGTCTTTGGTCGTGTCTATGGGTTCCAGACTTCAGGCAAAGCATCAGAAAGGAGGAAACCCAGTCTTTGGTCATGTCCATGGGTTCCAGACTTCAGGCAAAGCATCAGAAAGGAGGAAACCCAGTCTTTGGTCATGTCCATGGGTTCCAGACTTCAGGCAAAGGATCAGCAAGGAGGAAACCCAGTCTTTGGTCGTGTCTATGGGTTCCAGACTTCAGGCAAAGCATCAGAAAGGAGGAAACCCAGTCTTTGGTCGTGTCCATGGGTTCCAGACTTCAGGCAGTCATTGCCAGTAAAGGATTCTCAACAAAATATTACAAATTAACATTTTATTTATGATTATATTCAATTGTCCAATTACTTTTTGTCCCTTGAAAAAGGGGGGGGGGGTGGCTACAAGAGCTGTAATTCCTAAACCCTTCCTCCAATTTGGATGCACATTCCCTCAAATTACACCTGAGAGTGCGCCTTTCAGTCCATATCCATTATAGAACTATAGCTGAAATATGTTTTGGTAAATATCTGAAAAACTAAAATCGTATCCAAATATATATGGACCTAACTGTATATACAGTGTGTGTGTGTATATATATATATATATATATATATAATGTATTTTATATATATATATATATATATAATGTATTTTTTACTATTATATCATTTATTTCCAATTTATCTGACAAAAGAATTAAAACTGAAATTGACCATTGTAATTGCATTTGTTAACTTTTAAATTATTTTATTTATTTTATTTATTTTATTATAGATATGAATATTTGCAAATTATTTACAATTTAATATTTTTTTACTTTAAAATGAAATTATAGTAAAATTATTTTATATGTATTTTTTTTTTTATTTTATATTTATTTTATTTTTTTATTTATTTCATTTTTCAATGTCCAAATATACCTAACTGTGTATGGGCAGGCTGTGTGACCCAGCAGCTCCTACCCACAGGGCAGATTTCCAGGAAGGAAATGTGTGGGATCTTCACAACAGAAATCTACAAACTGCCCGATGGTTCAGAGTGATAGGAGGAGGCGGCGGAATACATACAATACGATCTGGTAGAAATGTTTCTGATTGTAAAGTTTGATCATAGATACGCTTTATTATGTGCAATAGGGGCAGTGCAGCGGCAGCGCAGCAGCGGGGACAGTCCAGCAGAATCAGAGTGGCGGCAATATGACACAGCACAGGATTACTGCTCTAATCACACAGGAGGAGATTTGGCCTCATCAGTGGGGTCCTGGCAGTGCAGAGGAGGACAAAAGAAGTGCACACTTTTTTTCTGGGGTCCAGAGCGAAGGAAGGAAAAGTCAAGTGCAACTGGGCTGTAGCTTCAGGGCCACAAGGTTGACATACAGCAGAAAAAAAGGGGGCCACATGGAGGTATACACCTGTGTCCAAATCACATGATTGGGAGGGGATTGGAACACCTGAATCACATGATTGGGAGGGGATTGGAACACCCGAATCACATGATTGGGAGGGGATTGGAACACCCGAATCACATGATTGGGAGGGGATTGGAACACCCGAATCACATGATTGGGAGGGGATTGGAACACCTGAATCACATGATTGGGAGGGGATTGGAACACCCGAATCACATGATTGGGAGGGGATTGGAACACCGGAATCACATGATTGGGAGGGGATTGGTACACCCAAATCACATGATTGGGAGGGGATTGGAACACCCAAATCACATGATTGGGAGGGGATTGGAACACCCGAATCACATGATTGGGAGGGGATTGGAACACCTGAATCACATGATTGGGAGGGGATTGGAACACCTGAATCACATGATTGGGAGTGGATTGGAACACCTGAATCACATGATTGGGAGGGGATTGGAACACCGGAATCACATGATTGGGAGGGGATTGGAACACCGGAATCACATGATTGGGAGGGGATTGGAACACCGGAATCACATGATTGGGAGGGGATTGGAACACCGGAATCACATGATTGGGAGACCGGAATCACATGATTGGGAGTGGATTGGAACACCTGAATCACATGATTGGGAGGGGATTGGAAAACCTGAATCACATGATTGGGAGGGGATTGGAACACCTGAATCACATGATTTGGAGGGGATTGGAACACCGGAATCACATGATTGGGAGGGAATTGGAACACCGGAATCACATGATATGGAGGGGCTTGGCATGCCGGGATCACATGATTGGGAGGGGATTGGAACGCCGGGGTCACATGATTGGAACATCTGAATCACATGATTGGGAGGGGATTGGAACACCGGAATCACATGATTGGGAGGGGATTGGAACACCGGAATCACATGATTGGGAGGGGGACTGGAACACCGGAATCACATGATTGGGAGGGGGGGGGACAATACTTTTGAAAATATATTATATAGAATTATTTACAAACCCCCCGGGGCAGCCCCCCTCCTACACACCTTTTATCCTGGCCCTGTTTCTAATATTTCTGATCCTCAGAGCAGAGAGAAGAATCTGTTTGTCGGCTCGTCTGGGGTTCTTCTTTAAGAACGGACCAATAAAGATCGCTTCTGTCATTCTCCATTTTTTTTTATTTCCCTAAGCAGAAACAATCGCTGAATGTCGATCGTCTTCCCTGAGGACGGGTCGGTGTTTGACACGTGGAGACATTAATGTAAAAATAATGTACAGACGGAGATTATTCTGTGTTTCCTTCTCCCGGGATGTTCGGAATCATTTACTCGTTCTGTAAAATACGTTCTTCCGAATAATTCTCCTAAAGGTCGGCGCCATTAATATCGGGGGAAGGTAACTTGATTGCGTTCCATTGGGAATAGATGGGAAAGGTGCACAGGACTGAAGGAAGCAGCTCATGTCAATGGAAATGCAAAGTGAAGTGACAGTTGTATGACACGCATTGTCTAATGGCAGTTTTCTGAAATGTAACCCCAGATCTTGTGATCTGTGAAGGTGAGATATTCTGTCTGCAGCCACACGCAGTACACACAGGATGCCCGGAACTCTTCCCTGAGCGCTCGTAGGAGGACCTAACCGCACGCTTCAGGGTTCCCTTCAGTCCTGCACAGGTGTACCGGCTCCTCCCCTTCAGTCTTGCACAGGTGTACCCGCTCCTCCCCTTCAGTCTTGCACAGGTGTACCGGCTCCTCCCCTACAGTTTTGCACAGGTGTACCGGCTCCTCCCCTTCAGTCTTGCACAGGTGTACCGGCTCCTCCCCTTCAGTCTTGCACAGGTGTACCGACTCCTCCCCTTCAGTCTTGCACAGGTGTAGAGGCTCCTCCCCTTCAGTCTTGCACAGGTGTAGCGGCTCCTCCCCTTCAGTCTTGCACAGGTGTAGCGGCTCCTCCCCTTCAGTCTTGCACAGGTGTACCGGCTCCTCCCCTTCAGTTTTGCACTGCTGTACCGGCTCCTCCCCTCCAGTCTTGCACAGGTGTACCGACTCCTCCCCTTCAGTCTTGCACTGCTGTACCTGCTCCTCCTTCAGTCTTGCACAGGTGTACCGGCTCCTCCCCTCCAGGCTTGCACAGGTGTACCGGCTCCTCCCCTCCAGGCTTGCACAGGTGTACCGACTCCTCCCCTTCAGTCTTGCACAGGTGTTCCGGCTCCTCCCCTCCAGTCTTGCACAGGTGTACCGGCTCCTCCCCTTCAGTTTTGCACTGCTGTACCGGCTCCTCCCCTTCAGTCTTGCACTGTTGTATTGGCTCCTCCCCTTCAGTCTTGCACTGCTGTACCCGCTCCTCCCCTTCAGTTTTGCACAGGTGTTCCGGCTCCTCCCCTTCAGTCTTGCACAGCTGTACTGGCTCCTCCCCTTCAGTCTTGCACAGGTGTACCGGCTCCTCCCCTTCAGTCTTGCACAGGTGTTCCGGCTCCTCCCCTTCAGTCTTGCACAGGTGTTCCGGCTCCTCCCCTTCAGTCTTGCACAGGTGTACCGGCTCCTCCCCTTCAGTCTTGCACAGGTGTACCGGCTCCTCCCCTTCAGTCTTGCACAGGTGTACCTGCTCCTTCCCTTCAGTCTTGCACAGGTGTACCGGCTCCTCCCCTTCAGTCTTGCACAGGTGTACTGGCTCCTCCCCTTCAGTCTTGCACAGGTGTACCGGCTCCTCCCCTTCAGTCTTGCACAGGTGTACCGGCTCCTCCCCTTCAGTCTTGCACAGGTGTATCTGCTCCTCCCCTTCAGTCTTGCACAGGTGTACCGGCTCCTCCCCTTCAGTCTTGCACAGGTGTACCGGCTCCTTCCCTTCAGTCTTGCACAGGTGTACCGGCTCCTTCCCTTCAGTCTTGCACAGGTGTACCGGCTCCTCCCCTTCAGTCTTGCACAGGTGTACCGGCTCCTCCCCTTCAGTCTTGCACAGGTGTACCGGCTCCTCCCCTTCAGTCTTGCACAGGTGTACCGGCTCCTTCCCTGGAATGAATGGCTTCCTCTGATTTCACTGCACACTGGGAGCTTCTCACAATGTGCATTAGAAGCTGCAGCCAGTCAGATAGAGCTCCGCCTCATTTCCTGGCTGGAGGACGCCTAACATCATCTAGCTTTCAGTTCTGCTTTTCACCCATGGAGGCGCGGCATCATATGGGATACTCTGTATGCAAATTAAGCCTGCCTAGTAATGGCCACGCCTCCAGACTTGCACAAGAGTTCATACATAAAGAACCAACGCATTTCGGGGGGATTGGGCTCCCCTTCTTCAGGGTTTTCAATAATGTTAGCTGTGAGCCATGGGAGATGGGTTTGGGGGGGTTGGTCCACTCACTCTGGGGAGATTTTGTATTCCCTGTTTGTGTCTTTAGTGAAAGTTGCTATCCTGAATAAATAAAAAAACAAAAAAAAAAAATTGGTTGGCCACTACCACCATTCTGCTTGGTACCCATACCTCCGGCTCTCATTGCTCCACCTAAGCACCCCCTCCCCTTCCTTGCTCCTACCCCTCTCACACCGACCCATCAGAACACCCCTTTCCTTGTAACCCCCCATTCTCAGCCCTCCAGTAGAGGTTCCACCACCCCCACTATCATCAACCCAACAGAGCGCCCCTTTCCTCATAACCCTCCTCCCATTCTCAGCACTCCAGTCGGGGGGGTCCACCATGCGCACTCACAATGGTGCAGCACCCCTTTCCTCTAAAACCTCCCCATTCTCAGCACTCCAGTAAAGGTTTTATCTTCCCCACTATCATTAACCCACCAGAGCGCTCCTTTCCTTTTAACCCTCCTCCCATTCTCAGCCCTTCATTATAGGTTCCAGCACCCCCACTCTCAACCCAGCAGAGCACCCCTTTCCTTTTAACCCCCCCTCCCCATTTCTCAGCACTCCAGTAGAGGTTCCACCACCCCCACTCACTTCAACCCAACAAAGTTCCCCTTTCCCTGTAACCCCTACTCCCATTCTCAGCCCTTCAGTCGCGGGGTCCATCATGTGCACTTGCAACGGAGCACCCCTTTCATCTTAGACCTTCCCATTCTCAGCACTCCGGTAAAGGTCCTACCACCCCCACTCTAATCAACCCAACAGGGCACCCCTTTCCCCATAACCCCTCCCCCCATTCTTAGCACTCCAGTAGAGGCTCCACCACCCCCGCAGAGCACACGTAACCCTCCTCTCGTTCTCAGCACTTCATTAGTGGTTCCACCACCCCCATTTTCACCAGTTCGCCACATGACCGCAAATTTCAAGACTTTGCAGGAAGTGCACTCTCATCGCGCCACCAGAGCACCCCTCAAGCTCTCACCACCCCAACAGACAGTGCCCCTTTCCTTGTAACACCCCTTTCTCGGCACTACACCCGTAGAGATTCCACCACCCCACTCACAACAGAGCTCCTCTTTCTTCATACCCCCCCCCCTATTATCAGTGCTCCACCAGCGTTTTCACCATAACCATTTATGCCGGTTTGCCACATGGCAGCAAACTCAAGTCATTGGCTGGAATTTTGGAAGTGTCCAGCCTCCTTCATTCCCCTTGGCCAGCACAACTGCCACCCCCACTCTTGCCACCCTACTAGAGCCCCCCACTCTCTCATGGTTCCCCTTCCCTACCCTACCAGAGCCCCCCACTCTCTCGTGGCTCCCCTTCCCCACCCTGCCACAGCCCCCCACTCTCTCGTGGCTCCCCTTCCCCACCCTACCAGAGCCCCCCCTCTCTCATGGCTCCCCTTTCCTACCCTGCCAGAGCCCTCCACTCTCTTATGGTGGCTCCCCTTCCCCACCCTGCCAGAGCCCCCCACTCTCTCGTGGCTCCCCTTCCCCACCCTACCAGAGCCCCCCCTCTCTCATGGTGGCTCCCCTTCCCCACCCTGCCAGAGCCCCCCACTCTCTCATGGTGGCTCCCCTTCCCCACCCTGCCAGAGCCCCCCACTCTCTCATGGCTCCCCTTCCCCACCCTGCTAGAGCCCCCCACTCTCTCATGGTGGCTCCCCTTCCCCACCCTGCTAGAGCCCCCCCACTCTCTCATGGTGGCTCCCCTTCCCCACCCTGCTAGAGCCCCCCACTCTCTCATGGCTCCCCTTCCCTACCCGAGCCCCCCACTCTCTCATGGCTCCCCTTCCCTACCCTACCGGAACCCCCCCTCTCTCATGGCTCCCCTTCCCTACCCTGCCAGAGCCCCCCACTCTCTCATGGTGGCTCTCCTTCCCCACCCTGCCAGAGCCCCCCACTCTCTCATGGCTCCCCTTCCCCACCCTGCTAGAGCCCCCCCACTCTCTCATGGTGGCTCCCCTTCCCCACCCTGCTAGAGCCCCCCACTCTCTCATGGCTCCCCTTCCCTACCCTACCAGAGCCCCCCACTCTCTCATGGCTCCCCTTCCCTACCCTACCGGAGCCCCCCACTCTCTCATGGCTCCCCTTCCCTACCCTACCGGAGCCCCCCACTCTCTCATGGCTCCCCTTCCCCACCCTACCAGACCACACCATTGCTCTCTGCATCAGGCTACCCCCTGGACCGGATCAGGACCTCGTCCAATTTAAATCTTTTGCCTGAAGACCTCATTGAAAGAGTTCCTTGCGTCAGCCCAGCACAGGCGGCCCGAGTCGCGCCAAAGGCCGCGCTCCCCTCATTTGCGTGATTAACGTTGACGGTTCGCGTCCTGTGTAAGTACACGGCTATTATCCAATTACGGCGCCAGTCACTTAGGAAGGATGAGGCCTCCCCGCCACCTCTGACCCCTCCCGCACCGCGTATCGCTCGGCGCTGAAATCAGATGCCGTCTAATCGTGTCACATTAAGTGGAGTGCGTCTGATGTCATCGCCGCGCGGAACTTGATCTATACGTCTGCCGAGAGGGCCGAACACCCCGCCGCATCTCCCGAATTAATCTTTTCATTTTATGTCAGCGCAAAATGGCAGGGACGCGGCCCGCGCTGCCCCGTGTCACGGACGGCCGGGAATTATTTCACTCCGGCATCAGCTGCAACTTATTGTACAATATATTCTTCCCTTTTTGTACCGACGTCGGATCTCTTCTCCTTTTTATTTGCTTTGCGTAAATATTTCACTTTTTTTTTTATGTTTGTAGAAAATAAATAAAAAAAGTATTTTTATTAACTCCTTGTCTGCTGGCACATTGTTTTTATTATATGGGCGTCGTATTTCTTCTTTTTATTTGCTTTGACTAAATATTTTACTTTTTTTTTTTCTTTTTTTTTTACGGTTGTAGAAAATAAGTAAAACAATTATTTTTATTAACTCTTTGTCTACTGGCACAATTTTTTTTAAATTAACTAGACATCAGATCTCTTCTCATTTTTATTTGCTTTAAATAAATATTTTACTTTTTTTTTCTTTTTTTTTACGTTTGTAGAAAATAAGTAAAACAATTATTTTTATTAACTGACTACTGGCACATTTTTTTAATTATATGGACTTCGAATCGCTTCTCCTTTTTATTTGCTTTAAATATATATATATATAATTTTTTATTTATTTATTTTTTTATGTTTGTAGAAAATAAGTAAAACAATTATTTTTATTGACTCCTTGTCTACTGGCACATTTTTTTAATTATATGGATGTCGGATCTCTTCCCCTTTCTACTTGCTTTGAGTACATTTTTTACTTTTGTGTTTTTTTACATTTGTTGAAAATAAGTAAAAAAATTATTTTTATTAACTCCTTGTCTGCTGGCACAATTTTTTTTATTATATGGACGTCGTATCTCTTCTCCTTTTTATTTGCTTTGAGTAAATATTTTACTTTTTTTTTTATTTTTTATGTTTGTAGAAAATAAGTAAAACAATTATTTTTATTAACTCTTTGTCTACTGGCACAATTTTTTTTAAATTAACTAGACATCAGATCTCTTCTCATTTTTATTTGCTTTAAATAAATATTTTACTTTTTTTTTCTTTTTTTTTACGTTTGTAGAAAATAAGTAAAACAATTATTTTTATTAACTGACTACTGGCACATTTTTTTAATTATATGGACTTCGAATCGCTTCTCCTTTTTATTTGCTTTAAATTATATATATATATATATATATATATATGTGTGTATATGTAAAGCGCTGAGCAAACCGTTGGCGCTGTATAAATCCTGTATAATATTAATAATAATTTTATATATATATATATATATATATATATATATATATATAATTTTTTATTTATTTTTTTTTTTATGTTTGTAGAAAATAAGTAAAACAATTATTTTTATTGACTCCTTGTCTACTGGCACATTTTTTTAATTATATGGACGTCGGATCTCTTCCCCTTTCTACTTGCTTTGAGTACATTTTTTACTTTTGTGTTTTTTTACATTTGTTGAAAATAAGTAAAAAAATTATTTTTATTAACTCCTTGTCTGCTGGCACAATTTTTTTTATTATATGGACGTCGTATCTCTTCTCCTTTTTATTTGCTTTGAGTAAATATTTTACTTTTTTTTTTATTTTTTATGTTTGTAGAAAATAAGTAAAACAATTATTTTTATTAACTCCTTGTCTACTGGTACATTTTTTTAATTATATGGACATTGGATCTCTTCTAATTTTTATTTTATTTGAGTAAATATTTTACTTATTTTCTACAAATGTAAAATAAAAAAAAAGTAAAAAAAATATTTTTATTAACTCCTTGTCTACTGGCACAATTTGTTTTAATTTTATGGATGTCGGATCTCTTCTCCTTTTTATTTGCTTTGAGTTGGCACTGCATAGGCAGCAACCCCCTACCACCCTCCTCCCCAGAACCAATACAACCCCCACAGACCCCTACTCTTACATAGTGGGGTCTTTTACAGGCAATATGGGGTCCCAATATGGGTGGAGGTGGAGGAGAGACACAGGACCGGGTCTGCCTGCTCAGTAAACACAGGTTTTGCTTTGGATATCCATGGAGAGGAAGGGAAACCTGATTGGTCGGTTTTGGATCCACCAGCACATCCTCTTTCAGAGCCGTCCACCCACCATGTCCATCTCCGAGCCGAATGCGAAGTGAATGATGTCCAGAATGTGACGTGCAGAATGTTGTCTCTACAGGTGTGCTGCCGTCATTGACAGCGACGGGAAACGCATCGGCTGCAACTATGTCCTCGTAGAGGACGGCTACCTGACGGAGGAGACCTGCACACAGGTACCATACAGGTGAGAAGTCCTGGGGAGGGGTTGGTTTACATTTTTTATCCATTTTTATTGCTGTCCGTTCCTTCCTGTATCAGTGACAACTGCACGGCCATTCCTTGTATGGGGGACAGGAAGTGAGGGAAAATCTCCCCCAATGGGGTGACAGCCAAAAATCAAAACCTGACAGAAATGTTAACCCTTCCAACCCTTTTCAATTTTTTTAAAGCAATGTTTTTGATTTTATTTTTGCTGAAATTTTTAAAACTAATAAATGCACAGATTTTTGCAGGTAAAACAAAAGTGCAAAAATCCCCCCCCCCCCCCCCCCGAACTAGCCGGTTTTTGGAGGAGGTTTTTTTTTTTTTTAAGCTGTAAAAATGCTGGCAAAACGTGGCAAACTGATATTTTTGGTGGGTTTTTTTCTTGGTTTTTTTTGGGGTTTTTTTTAGCTAAAATTTAAATTTTTTTTGTGTAAAAAAAAAATAAATAAATAAATAAAAAACTGCAAATATGGCTAAATGCAAAATGCTAACAAATGCAGAAAATATGCGTTTTTAACGCTGCGGGCGTTTTTGAAACGCCCCGTGTGCATGAGGATTGAACATTACAAAGCAGGGAGAGCATGAAAGCAAGTAAAAAGCACTGAAAAAAGTAACCAACATTTTTTTTTTTTAACTATGCTATGTTCATGGGGACATGTAACCCTTAGTTCACATCTGTGCGGGTGGTGCTGCCCCGGGACCCGCACAAATACCTGCAGCCGCACAGAGCAATGCGGGACCTGCAGGTAGGTGCCATTCATTGTAATGGCACGCCGCACGCACTGTATATCGCAAACCGTACTGGGAAACTCAGTGCCCGTGTGGACTGCGATTTCCCAAGTAGTGCAGAGACTTCTCCCCTGCGTTTCCCGGGGCAAATGAATGGGCTCCTGTGCAAATCGCGGTCCCCACAGATGTGAACCCGCAGTAACAAATATATGGTAGGTGTTCAAATTCAGCTGCAAAAGTGGATATAAACTTAAAGGGAGAATAAAATCTTTCCTCGTAGCGGCACTCCTCCTGCGCCTCCTCCTTCTGCCTGTTAGTGGTTTTGTTGCTCTTCTCTGTACTTCATCCACTTTCCTGCTTTTCTTTTTGTGAACTGAAGACCAAAACTGAACTGTCATTTCATAGAAAAGTGAAGAATTACAAATTTTTTAAATTTTTGTTACTTTTATGCAGGCAAATCTCCCGCGCTGTTCTCATCACTGACCGTTCCGTGCTGAAATCCGAGTCTGACCAAGAGGTACGATGGCTCCCCGGACCCCGCATTCACTATATCCGCTCTCCCCGGACCCCGCATTCACTATATCCGCTCTCCCCGGACCCCGCATTCACTATATCCGCTCTCCCCAGACCCCGCATTCACTATATCCGCTCTCCCCGGACCCCGCATTCACTATATCCGCTCTCCCCGGACCTTGCATTCACTATATCCGCTCTCCCCGGACCTTGCATTCACTATATCCGCTCTCCCCGGACCTTGCATTCACTATATCCGCTCTCCCCGGACCTAGCATTCACTATATCCGCTCTCCCCGGACCCCGCATTCACTATATCCGCTCTCCCCGGACCCCGCATTCACTACATCCGCTCTCCCCGGACCCCGCATTCACTACATCCGCTCTCCCCGGACCCCGCATTCACTATATCCGCTCTCCCCGGACCCCGCATTCACTATATCCGCTCTCCCCGGACCCCGCATTCACTATATCCGCTCTCCCCGGACCCCGCATTCACTATATCCGCTCTCCCCGGACCCCGCATTCACTATATCCGCTCTCCCCGGACCCCGCATTCACTATATCCGCTCTCCCCGGACCCCGCATTCACTATATCCGCTCTCCCCGGACCCCGCATTCACTATATCCGGACCCCGCATTCACTATATCCGCTCTCCCCGGACCCCGCATTCACTATATCCGCTCTCCCCGGACCCCGCATTCACTATATCCGCTCTCCCCGGACCCCGCATTCACTATATCCGCTCTCCCCGGACCCCGCATTCACTATATCCGCTCTCCCCGGACCCCGCATTCACTATATCCGCTCTCCCCGGACCCCGCATTCACTATATCCGCTCTCCCCGGACCCCGCATTCACTATATCCGCTCTCCCCGGACCCCGCATTCACTATATCCGCTCTCCCCGGACCCCGCATTCACTATATCCGCTCTCCCCGGACCCCGCATTCACTATATCCGCTCTCCCCGGACCCCGCATTCACTATATCCGCTCTCCCCGGACCCCGCATTCACTATATCCGCTCTCCCCGGACCCCGCATTCACTATATCCGCTCTCCCCGGACCCCGCATTCACTATATCCGCTCTCCCCGGACCCCGCATTCACTATATCCGCTCTCCCCGGACCCCGCATTCACTATATCCGCTCTCCCCGGACCCCGCATTCACTATATCCGCTCTCCCCGGACCCCGCATTCACTATATCCGCTCTCCCCGGACCCCGCATTCACTATATCCGCTCTCCCCGGACCCCGCATTCACTATATCCGCTCTCCCCGGACCCCGCATTCACTATATCCGCTCTCCCCGGACCCCGCATTCACTATATCCGCTCTCCCCGGACCCCGCATTCACTATATCCGCTCTCCCCGGACCCCGCATTCACTATATCCGCTCTCCCCGGACCCCGCATTCACTATATCCGCTCTCCCCGGACCCCGCATTCACTATATCCGCTCTCCCCGGACCCCGCATTCACTATATCCGCTCTCCCCGGACCCCGCATTCACTATATCCGCTCTCCCCGGACCCCGCAGTCACTATATCCGCTCTCCCCGGACCCCGCATTCACTATATCCGCTCTCCCCGGACCCCGCATTCACTATATCCGCTCTCCCCGGACCCCGCAGTCACTATATCCGCTCTCCCCGGACCCCGCATTCACTATATCCGCTCTCCCCGGACCCCGCATTCACTACATCCGCTCTCCCCGGACCCCGCATTCACTACATCAGCTCTCCCCGGACCCCGCATTCACTATATCCGCTCTCCCCGGACCCCGCATTCACTATATCCGCTCTCCCCGGACCCCGCATTCACTATATCCGCTCTCCCCGGACCCCGCATTCACTATATCCGCTCTCCCCGGACCCCGCATTCACTATATCCGCTCTCCCCGGACCCCGCAGTCACTATATCCGCTCTCCCCGGACCCCGCAGTCACTATATGCGCTCTCCCCGGACCCCGCATTCACTATATCCGCTCTCCCCGGACCCCGCATTCACTATATCCGCTCTCCCCGGACCCCGCAGTCACTATATCCGCTCTCCCCGGACCCCGCATTCACTATATCCCCTCTCCCCGGACCTCGCAGTCACTACATCCGCTCTCCCCGGACCCCGCATTCACTATATCCGCTCTCCCCGGACCCCGCATTCACTATATCCGCTCTCCCCGGACCCCGCATTCATTATATCCGCTCTCCCCGGACCCCGCAGTCACTATATCCGCTCTCCCCGGACCCCGCATTCACTATATCCGCTCTCCCCGGACCCCGCATTCACTATATCTGCTCTCCCCGGACCCCGCATTCACTATATCCGCTCTCCCCGGACCCCGCAGTCACTATATCACTATATTAGTTCATGTCAGTTTTTTACATCTTTTACCAATGAAAGAATGGACTGTATGTCCGTTTCACATCAGTTTTTTCGTCCGTTCTATTTTTTTTGATAGGGATGTGGACATTATTGGCTGTAAACAGCTGATCATCCGTTTACATCCGCTAGTCCATAGAAATACATGGGGGGGTCCGTTTTTCATCCATAAATGGGCAAATGAAGAAGGAACATACTGTGTGTGAAGGGGGCCGTAAAGGACAAGATGGTGAGGGATTGGTCTGGGAGTTCAGCTGTAGTCTGCTGTGGGCACTCCGTTGTTTCTGCCATAGAGGCCTCTGGTTCGATGACGTTCTCTAGGCTGGGGGTAGATACTTTCCATAGCAGAGGAGGGAGCTGTGTACATTCTGAGCTCTTATCTGAAAGTGGCTGCCGAGGAATCTAGCAGTGACACCACCACAGTATGTTCCACTATCAATAGATTTGTTTGAAATAGATCCTTAAAGTAAATGTAAACCCAAAAACTAAATCTGCAGCTTACCATAAAACAGAGGTGCCCAATGATGGGGCGCTATTCCTCCCACTGACACCGATGGGGCACTATTCCTCCCACTGACACCAATGATGGGGCACTATTCCTCCCACTGACACCAATGATGAGGCACTATTCCTCCCACTGACACCAATGATGGGACACTATTCCTCCCACTGACACCAATGATGGGGCACTATTCATCCCACTGACACCAATGATGGGGCACTATTCATCCCACTGACACCAATGATGGGGCACTATTCCTCCCACTGACACCAATGATGGGGCACTATTCCTCCCACTGACACCAATGATGGGGCACTATTCCTCCCACTGACACCAATGATGGGGCACTATTCCTCCCACTGATACCAATGATGGGGCATTATTCCTCCCACTGACACCAATGATGGGGCACTATTCCTGCCACTGATACCAATGATGGGGCATTATTCCTCCCACTGACACCAATAATGGGGCATTATTCCTCCCACTGACACCAATGATGGGGCATTATTCCCCCCCACTGACACCAATGATGGGGCACTATTCCTCCCACTGACACCAATGATGGGGCATTATTCCTCCCACTGACACCAATGATGGGGCATTATTCCCCCCCACTGACACCAATGATGGGGCACTATTCCTCCCACTGACACCAATGATGGGGCACTATTCCTCCCACTGACACCAATGATGGGGCACTATTCCTCCCACTGACACCAATGATGGGACACTATTCCTCCCACTGACACCAATGATGGGGCACTATTCCTTCCACTGATACCAATGATGGGGCACTATTCCTCCCACTGACACCAATGATGGGGCACTATTCCTCCCACTGACACCAATGATAGGGCACCATTCCTCCCACTGATACCAATGATGGGGCATTATTCCTCCCACTGACACCAATGATGGGGCATTATTCCCCCCCACTGACACCAATGATGGGATACTATTCCTCCCACTGACACCAATGATGGGGCACTATTCCTCCCACTGATACCATTGATGGGGCACTATTCCTCCCACTGACACCAATGATGGGGCACTATTCCTCCCACTGATACCATTGATGGGGCACTATTCCTCCCACTGACACCAATGATGGGACACTATTCCTCCTACTGATACTAATGATGGGGCACTATTCCTCCCACTGACACCAATGATGGGACACTATTCCTCCTACTGACACCGATGATGGGGCGCTATTCCTCCCACTGACACCAATGATGGGGCGCTATTCCTCCCACTGACGCCAATGATGGGGCACTATTCCTCCCACTGACGCCAATGATGGGGCACTATTCCTCCCACTGACACCAATGATGGGGCACTAGTCCTCCCACTGACGCCGATGATGGGACACTATTCCTCCCACTGACACCGATGATGGGGCACTATTCCTGCCACTGATACCAATGATGGGGCATTATTCCCTCCCACTGACACCAATGATGGGGCACTATTCCTCCCACTGACACCAATGATGGGGCACCATTCCTCCCACTGACACCGATGATGGGGCGCTATTCCTCCCACTGACACCGATGATGGGGCGCTATTCCTCCCACTGACGCCAATGATGGGGCACTATTCCTCCCACTGACACCAATGATGGGGCACCATTCCTCCCACTGACACCGATGATGGGGCGCTATTCCTCCCACTGACACCGATGATGGGGCGCTATTCCTCCCACTGACGCCAATGATGGGGCCCTATTCCTCCCACTGACACCGATGATGGGGCCCTATTCCTCCCACTGACACCGATGATGGGGCCCTATTCCTCCCACTGACACCGATGATGGGACACTATTCCTCCCACTGATACCAATGATGGGGCATTACTCCCTCCCACTGACACCAATGATGGGGCACTATTCCTCCCACTGACACCAATGATGGGGCACCATTCCTCCCACTGATACCAATGATGGGGCACTATTCCCCCCCACTGACACCAATGATGGGGCACTATTCCCCCCCACTGACACCAATGATGGGGCACTATTCCCCCCCACTGACACCAATGATGGGGCATCATTCCTCCCACTGACACCAATGATGGGGCACCATTCCTCCCACTGATACCAATGATGGGGCACTATTCCTCCCACTGACACCAATGACGGGGCACTATTGCTCCCACTGACACCAATGATGGGGCACTATTCCTCCCACTGACACCAATGACGGGGCACTATTCCTCCCACTGACACCAATGATTGGGCACTATTCCTCCCACTGACACCAATGATGGGGCACTATTCCTCCCACTGACACCAATGATGGGGCACTATTCCTCCCACTGACACCAATGATGGGGCACTATTCCTCCCACTGACACCAATGATGGGGCACTATTCCTCCCACTGACACCAATGATGGGGCACTATTCCTCCCACTGACACCAATGATGGGGCACTATTCCTTCCACTGACACCAATGATGGGGCACTATTCCTCCCACTGACACCAATGATGGGATACTATTCCTCCCACTGACACCAATGATGGGGCACTATTCCTCCCACTGACACCAATGATGGGGCACTATTCCTCCCACTTACACCAATGACGGGGCACTGTTCCTCCCACTGACACCAATGATGCGGCACTATTCCTCCCACTGATACCAATGATGGGGCACTATTCCTCCCACTGACACCAATGATGCGGCACTATTCCTCCCACTGACACCAATGATGGGGCACCATTCCTCCCACTGACACCAATGATGGGGCACCATTCCTCCCACTGACACCAATGACGGGGCACTATTCCTCCCACTGACACCAATGACGGGGCACTATTCCTCCCACTGACACCAATAATGG
Source organism: Staurois parvus (assembly GCF_062004578.1). Lineage (NCBI taxonomy): Eukaryota > Metazoa > Chordata > Amphibia > Anura > Ranidae > Staurois > Staurois parvus. Next base: position 7,303 of record NW_028321663.1, on the reverse strand, counting down.
GGCACTATTCCTCCCACTGACACCAATGACGGGGCACTATTCCTCCCACTGACACCAATGACGGGGCACTATTCCTCCCACTGACACCAATGATGGGGCACTATTCCTCCCACTGACACCAATGATGGGGCACTATTCCTCCCACTGACACCAATGATGGGGCACTATTCCTCCCACTGACACCAATGATGGGATACTATTCCTCCCACTGACACCAATGATGGGATACTATTCCTCCCACTGACACCAATGACGGGGCACTATTCCTCCCACTGACACCAATGACGGGGCACTATTCCTCCCACTGACACCAATGATGCGGCACTATTCCTCCCACTGACACCAATGATGGGACACTATCCCCCCCACTGACACCAATGATGCGGCACTATTCCTCCCACTGATACCAATGATGGGGCACTATTCCTCCCACTGACACCAATGATGGGGCACTATTCCTCCCACTGACGCCAATGATGGGGCACTATTCCTCCCACTGACACCAATGATGCGGCACTATTCCTCCCACTGACACCAATGATGGGGCACTATTCTTCCCACTGACACCAATGATGGGGCACTATTCCTCCCACTGACACCAATGATGGGGCACTATTCCTCCCACTGACACCAATGATGGGGCACTTTTCCTCTTGTTGACCACAGGCACTAGGTAGTGGGAGAGATCAGCAGCGTGGAAGTGAGGGGGGGGGGGGAATGGCGGAATCAAGATTTTATTTCCAGAACGATTGTTTATGGCGCACCGAGAAAACTGAACGTCATTTAATTGGGTATAAAAATATTTTTATCCATCGATCGATTTTTCCATAATTCTGATGAACTCGGGACGAATGACAATCCTTATGCAGGCCATACATGGTTCGAATTCCGAACAATTTTCCGTCTGAAAATCGAAAACGCCGTTCACTCGCTAATCCGATGGCGCCATCATTGATTTAGTAAATCGGCCGAGTCATAAAGTTCCCCCCATATAACAGGCGAAACTTCCATTCCTTCCAGGTCGCGGCTCATGGCGCGTATTCTTTTTGGAAAAACGATCGTACGTTTTGACTATCATTGTGTCGAAAATCTGTCATTTTTCACTGATTTTCCAGCATGCCGATCACTGAAAAGGGGAGGAACCACGAAAATCGGCCGGTGCCATCGACCCCACTAACAGAGCGAAAATCAGCCGATTATTTTTAGGTCGAATTTCGATCCATGTATGGCCGATCTTATTCCTAAGTTGGGTGACTGAAGAATTGTCTTTGTCCTGCAGATATCTGTACTGACGGCTCCCTCGGGGGATGGACATCAGAGCGCCGTGTACATGACGGAGCTGTGCTCCTCCACCAACACATGTATGAAGAACACATGTAAGTACCGCACACCAAGAATTCGTTCACCTCCCACCTGTATCGTGGTGCTTTGTTCACTCGTACGCCCTGCGGGGGTCGGTGTTTGCTCACAGTCGTCCCCGTGTGGGCAGTCCCATTTCTTTTCAAGCAGGGCACAGTAGCTGCACGGGCACAGCCATTGCTCCCAATTTGGGGGCCCCAAACACACACATTCTGTGCTCAGGGCCGCACACTCGTCAATCACAGCCAATGAGAAAAGAGAAGGGGCGGGGCTTAGGCACGCTTTGTGTGTGAATGGACAATGTCTATTCACAGAAGCTTAGCAAGAGGCTGAGGGGGAGGAGCCAGGACTGCCCACGAGGGACCTGAAAAGAAGAGGATCCAGGCTGCTCTGTGCAAAAGCATTCTGACATGTTTCAGGTTTTTGTTTTTTTTAAATGACATCTAAAATCATTTGAAGATACCAAAGATGCCTAACCTAACGGGTTTTCTGCACGTTCGGGATGTGACACCAACAAATAAAGCCATGGATGTGACACCAACAAAACAAAGCAGTCCATTATGGTGCCAAAAATGGGAGTCCAGTTCAAGTCGATAAATGGAGTGCGCTCAATTCTGCGGCAGCTTGGTCGCAAGAGCAACTCTCAAGCTGAGACTCAGGAGGGAGAAGAGACGAGCGGCAGCTAAGTGTAGCAGTAGGGGGAAGAGGTGAGCGGTAACTAAGTGTAGCAGTAGAGGGAAGAGACGAGCGGCAGCTAAGTGTAGCAGTAAAGGGAGGAGACGAGCGGCAGCTAAGTGTAGCAGTAGAGGGAAGAGACGAGCGGCAGCTAAGTGTAGCAGTAGAGGGAAGAGACGAGCGGCAGCTAAGTGTAGCAGTAGAGGGAAGAGACGAGCGGCGGCTAAGTGTAGCAGTAGAGGGAAGAGGCGAGCGGCAGCTAAGTGTAGCAGTAGGGGGAAGAGATGAGCGCCAGCTAAGTGTAGCAGTAGGGGGAAGAGGCGAGCGCCAGCTAAGTGTAGCAGTAGAGGGAAGAGGCGAGCCGCAGCTAAGTGTAGCAGTAGAGGGAAGAGGCGAGCCGCAGCTAAGTGTAGCAGTAGAGGGAAGAGGCGAGCCGCAGCTAAGTGTAGCAGTAGAGGGAAGAGGCGAGCGGCAGCTAAGTGTAGCAGTAGAGGGAAGAGACGAGCGGCAGCTAAGTGTAGCAGTAGAGGGAGGAGATGAGCGGCAGCTAAGTGTAGCAGTAGAGGGAGGAGGCGAGCGGCGGCTAAGTGTAGCAGTAGAGGGAAGAGGCGAGCGGCGGCTAAGTGTAGCTGTAGAGGGAAGAGACGAGCGGCGGCTAAGTGTAGCTGTAGAGGGAAGAGACGAGCGCCAGCTAAGTGTAGCAGTAGAGGGAAGAGACGAGCCTGCTCCCCCTACTGCTACACTTAGCTGGCGCTCGCCTCTTCCCTCTACTGCTACACTTAGCTGGCGCTCGTCTCTTCCCTCTACTGCTACACTTAGCTGGCGCTCGTCTCTTCCCTCTACTGCTACACTTAGCTGGCGCTCGCCTCTTCCCCCTCCAGTCAAACAAGTGGCAGTGTTGACTTTGCAGTACAGAAACCGACAAACCAGTAGAATTTGCGGGTCGCAGACAGATCCGTCCTCACCATTCTGTAGCAGCTGAAGAACAAGCAGAGAAACTCGTGAGGACATCCAGGACAGAGCAACAAAACCGTCCCGGATAGGAGGACCAATCCAAAGGCAGATAGTCCGGGGAATGAAGGAAGACAAAGGACAATAGAGAGGAGGAGGAGGGAAATGTCCGAGATGAGGAGCCTCAATGGGCAGACAATGTGAAGATGGCCGGAGAATTCGAGAGACAAGAGATCCTTTCATCGACATCATCCAAATCAAAGGAGCCTAAAAACCGAGAACGGCCGCCGGTGAAAGGTGAAGGTTCAATGATCGAACAAAACAGATAAAAGATCAAAGATAAAGAGAACCTGCCAAAGAGTTCAAAAAGAGCCCTTCAATCTCTGAAACATCATGTGTGTGTGTGTGTGTGGGGGGGGGGTTAGGGGCTACAAGTAAAAACGGCCGCCATGAAATACAGCCAATGCGTTTCAGGGGAAAGGCCTCCAACCTTCCTCCAGCCCTGTGCATCCGCCGTATGAGATCACCTGAGGCACTACTAGTCTCAGCAGACCTAGAGGGAGGATTGGTGATGTCACTATTGCGATGATGGTAACCCCTAATAATGGCCACAGCGGGGGTACAGACCTGGGAACTCTACAGGGATGGTGGGAACCCCTCATAATGGGCACAGTGGGGGTACAGACCCGGGAGCTCGGCACAGAAATGGAGGGAACCCCTCATAATGGGCACAGCGGGTGTACACACCTGGGAACTCGGCACAGGGATGGTGAGAACCCCTCATAATGGGCACAGCGGGTGTACAGACCTGGGAACTCGGCACAGGGATGGTGAGAACCCCTCATAATGGGCACAGCGGGTGTACAGACCCAGGAACTTGGCACAGGGATGGTGAGAACCCCTCATAATGGGCACAGGGGGTGTACAGACCCGGCAACTCGGCACAGGGATGGTGGAAACCCCTCATAATGGGCACAGCGGGTGTACAGATCCGGGAACTTGGCACAGGGATGGTGAGAACCCCTCATAATGGGCACAGCGGGTGTACAGACCTGGGAACTCGGCACAGGGATGGTGGGAACCCCTCATAATGGGCATAGCGGGTGTACAAATCCGGGAACTCGGCACAGGGATGGTGAGAACCCCTCATAATGGGCACAGGGATGGTGAGAACCCCTCATAATGGGCACAGGGATGGTGGGAACCCCTCATAATGGGCACAGGGATGGTGAGAACCCCTCATAATGGGCACAGGGATGGTGAGAACCCCTCATAATGGGCACAGGGATGGTGGGAACCCCTCATAATGGGCACAGCAGGTGTACAGACCTGGGAACTTGGCACAAGGATGGTGGGAACCCCTCATAATGGGCACAGGGATGGTGGGAACCCCTCATAATGGGCACAGCAGACGTACAGACCTGGGATCTCAGCACAGGGATGGTGGGAACCCCTCACAATGGGCACAGGGGGCGTACAGACCCGGGAAGCTCATGTGACGAGCAGCGGTCGTAAACCAGCATTTTATTTTCTTCCCCATCGATCTCCGGCCATCGGATCCGAAAAAAGCGTTTTCCCGAAGTGTCATTATTGCTCCTTTGCAGAGTCTTCACACCCCGACTTTTATTATAAGTCCAAAACGCCGAACAAAAGGCGGGGGGCGGTCTGCGGTGGGGGTGGGCTGGGCGGGCTGCGAACAATAGCACGGAGGGGTATAAGCTGCTGTTACAAATGTGAAAAGAGGAGGGAGGGGGAGGGGAGGGGGATTTATCACGCCGATCATATTGGTGCCGGAGCTCCGCCTTTTACTAGTTACAGTTCAATATTCTCACACTGGCCAATGGCGAAGCTCGGTATATCTTCTCTGTGAGTCTGAAAATCAGAAATTAATGGTTCCATCTTGTTGTAGGCCACTGTGGCCTGTAGGTGGCAGCAAGCCTCTGTTTAATACTGTAATTGTCTGATACATTTATAGAATTAAAAAATTAGGAAAAAATTCTATACGGCATATAATAAAAAAAGAGCAGTTTTTTTTATTAAAGCTGTGTGCCAAACTAACTTTGTATATGTCTGTTTAGTACTGTAATTGATACATTTATATAATGAAAAAAAAAATTAAATATTAGTGGAAAAAATTGTATACGGCATATAATACAAAAGAGCAGTTTTTTAAATTTATTTTTTATTTTAAAATAATTGATTATTTATTTTAAAAACTGTGTACCAAATTAACTTCTTATATGTCTATTTAATACTGTAATTTTCTGATTATAGAATAAAAAATTTTTTAATTTTAGGGAAAAAATGTTTTATACGGCATGTAATAAAAAAATAGCAGTTTTTTTTTATTTATTAAAACTGTACCAAATTAATTTCATATATGTCTGTTTAATGCTGTAATTGTCTGATACATTTACAGAATTAAAAAAAAAAAAAAAAAAAATTTATACAGCATATAATAAAAAAGAGCAGTTTTTTTCAATGTATTTTTTATTTTAAAATAATTTATTTTAAAAACTGTTCACCAAATTAATTTCCTATATCTCTGTTTAATACTGTAATTGTCTGATACTTTTATAGAATGAAAAAAATTAAAATATTAGGGAAAAAAATGTATACGGCATATAATAAAAAAGAGCATTTTTTTTATTTATTAAAACTGTGTACCAAATTAATTTCTTATATGTCTAATACTGTAATTGTTTGATACATTTACAGAATTAAAAAAAATAAATTAGGAAAAAATTATATACAGCATATAATAAAAAAGAGCAGTTTTTTTATTTATTAAAACTGTGTTCCAAATTCATTTATGTCTATAGAAAATTTAATTTTTTTTGTGTTTTTTTTTTGTTGAGCAAACCAATCATAGATTTGAAGTCAACGTAAAGTGATATTAAAAGGTTTTGTTGGTTTTTTTTTTAAGTAACAAACGTGGTTTTGCACAGAGCTGCCTCTCCCTGGCCCCTCCCACCTGCCGAGTGTCCCCCAGAGCAAGCAGCTTGATGTGGAGGCACACAAGCTGGCTCGCTCCATCGTCTATTCAAACACACAGCTGTGGTTCAGCTCCCCCCTCTCTCCTCATTGGCTCACTGTCTCAGCCAATGAGGGGGGAGAACCAAGGCTCTTGTCCATGTCGCTGGATCGCGATGCATCAGTGACCTCGACGCTTTCTAGGCATCGGTGACCTTGGACGCTTTGCGTGGCTGCTATCCAATTGGCTGCATCAATCTCCACTTTCCAGAGTGATTCCCGATCATGTGATCGCTATGCCAACTGTAACAAAGTGATCACATAAAAGTTGAAGGCTTCATTCAGAAGTCAATGGTTCCAGCTTGTAGATGCAGCTGCAGCCTGTAGGTGGCAGTGAGTCTGTTTAATACTGTAATTGTCTGATACATTTATAGAATTAATAAAAGTATATATTATAAAATCAGCGGACTTCTGCGAAAACCATGAACCAAATGAGATCTTATAGATTCGCAGTCTCCCTCCCCCCCCTCTCTCTCCCTCACCCCCTCTCCCTCTCCCCCCCTCCTCTCCCTCTCCCTCCCCCCCTCTCCCTCCCTCCCCCTCCCCCGCTCCTCCCCCCTCTCCCCCTCCCCTCCCCCCTCTCCCTCCCCCCTCTCCCCTCCCTCCCCCTCCCCCCTCTCCCTCTCCCTCCCCCCTCTCCCCCTCTCCCTCCCCTCCCCCCTCCCCTCTCCCTCCCCCTCCTCCCTCCCCCTCCTCCCTCCCCCCTCCCTCCCCCCTCCCCCCTCCCCCCTCTCCTCCCCCTCCCTCCCCCCTCCCCCCCTCCCTCCCCCCTCTCCCTCCCCCCTCTCCCTCTCCCTCCCCCTCCCCCTCTCCCTCCCCCTCCCCCTCCCCCTCTCCCTCTCCCTCCCCCCTCTCCCTCTCCCTCTCCCTCCCCCCTCCCCCCTCTCCCTCTCCCTCTCCCTCCCCCTCCCCCCCTCCTCCTCCCCTCCCCCTCCCCCTCTCCCCCTCTCCCTCCCCTCCCCCTCCCCCTCTCCCTCCCCCTCCCCCTCCCCCTCTCCCTCTTCCTCTCCCTCTCCCTCCCCCCTCTCCCTCTCCCTCTCCCCTCCCCCTCTCCCTCCCCCTCTCCCCCTCTCCCTCCCCCTCTCCCCTCCCCCTCTCCCTCCCCCTCTCCCTCCCCCTCTCCCTCTCCCTCCCCCTCTCCCTCTCCCTCCCCCTCTCCCTCTCCCTCCCCCTCTCCCTCTCCCTCTCCTCCCCCTCTCCCTCTCCCTCCCCCTCCCCCTCCTCCCCCTCCCCTCTCCCTCCCTCCCCTCCCCTCCCCCTCTCCCTCCTCCCCCTCCCCCTCTCC
>NW_028321662.1:0-47137 GCF_062004578.1 Staurois parvus | reverse complement strand
GCAACTCCCTGAGGGTTGGGCGAATACACCTGCTGCTTCGATCAGAAAAAGCGTTAACAAAATAGAAGGTGATTTTAAAAAAGCATGTTGATTGGGGGTTTGACCGTAAACATCAGACCTGGGTATGCGTGTCGGCAACATTGGGCGACCGCTAAGGTCAAAAGGAACTAAAGAGAAAGTCCTTACCTGGTGATGGAGGCCAATGGAGAGAGGTCTTCCCTTGCGGCTAAGTTCCGGACTCCCCTGAGAGTGGGACAGCGGGAGTCAGGCCCAAAGTTGCACAGGTCACCTGTAGGAGTGCTGATTGGTAGTCCACTCAGAAGCACAGCTGGTGCACGGAGATAGGTCTGCAGACAGGAGGCGCTTGTGTGTGGTATGCAAGCCCTTCTGGGATTTAGATGTTTACTGGGTAGTCGGTTCAAGCCAAGGTCAGGTACCAGGTGGGAATCAGAGCTGACGTAGTCAGATGGGATAGCCGAGGTCATACACAGAGAACCGAGAGAGAGAGTATCCGTAAGCAAGGCCGAGGTCAGATCAGGGGTAAGGCAGAGTACACAAGTCCAGGAGCAAGCCGAGTCGGTAACAGGAAATCACGGGTCACAGGGAACAGGGGATGGGGAGCTAGAGATCATCCTGCAACTTGAAGAAGTGATGAGCCTCCTTATAAAGGGCGCCTGGCACCAGACTGAGGCTCATGTGTCCTTCTGTGGCCATGCAGAGTACTGGCAGAAATTCCAGATCTTCCAGAACCTCTGCCTTGGACAGGACCCTGACAGTCTTCTCATGAGCTATAGAAAAAAAGTGCCAAAGGGCTCATGCAGGAACCAAGGAAAGTAAGAGGTGAAGGTAGAGGAAGAAGGGTTTCTCGTGGTAGTGGAGGTCAAACGCGGGTCTGTTTCGGGACAGACCAGGTGGGGAGATGACAGAAATACTAGTTGGGTTGTAAGTCTACAGACTGGTTGGTAGTTGAGCCAGGGCTGCCGAATCGTCAGAAACCGGTCATGTTGGTCTTCCAATACTGCCGTTCATTTTTCATTCATGAAGATGCCCTGAATTCTGGATTTCAATTCTTCAAAATGTCGGAGATTTCCAGGCATGTACTATGATTTGTCGGGTTGCCATAAAGAAGAACTCAATCAGTATCCTAGATTTGCGTGGGATCTCTTGGAACGGTCTGTGAAGGAGAACGTTGCTGTCAAGGTCCTACCTTTCCTCAGGGCTGTGCTGCTCCATGTGCTGGCATCCATCTTAGGTGTCTGCAAAGCATTGTGGGATCCTTTATACTTTCAGTCCTCTGCGGCTCCTCCCCCAGGAGGTGGCGGCTTATCACATATAAGTCTGCTGTTTGTAGCTGTCCATTGCATTCGTGTCCTGTCTCTTGCATAGCAACAAGCTCCTATTTAGTTACTCTTTGCTTTCCTGGATACCGACTCGGCTTTGGCTAAGACTCCTGGCTTCTGACCCCGGCTCTGGCCACCATTCTTCCTGGCTCCTGATCCCGGCTCTGGTGACGATTCTTCCTGGCTCCTGATCCCGGCTCTGGTGACGATTCTTCCTGGCTCCTGATCCCGGCTCTGGTGACGATTCTTCCTGGCTCTTGATCCCGGCTTTGGCTACGATTTCTACTGTTGGACTTGCATAGACTCTTGTCTTATTTTTATATTAATAAACCTACCTTTAATTGCACCTCCTTGTGTGTCTGGCTCCTCGCTCCCTGACAGTTGCTCAGATTTTTCGGCAAGTTGGGATGAGTGACCAGGTGGATCAAGTTGTATACCCTAGTCTGGTGTGCTGTGTCTTTCAATGGCCTCCTAGCACAGAACACAAAGAGTTTTTCGTTAATGAAGATACCCTAAATTCTGGATTTCACTTCTTCAAAATGGAGTGTCGGAGCTTTCGGGCGCGTGCTATGATTTGTCCGGTTGCCGTGAAGAAGAACTCAATCAGTATCCTAGATTTGCGATTTGCGTAGGATCTTTTGGAACGGTCTATGATGGAGAACGTTGCTCAGATTTTTCTGCAAGTTGGCACCAGTGACCAAGTGGATCAAGCTGTATACCCTAGTCCGGTGTGCTGTGTCTTTCAATGGCTTCCTAGCACAGAACACAAAGAGTTTTTCACAAGAATACTGCTCAGGGGGGAATCTGCAAACACCAAGCAGAAATAGCTTCACATTTGCCCGCATCCTCCACCAATTGTGAGTTTTTAACTTTAGATGGGAAATTTTGACGGCCCATTCAACAACATCCATTTTAATTGTCCGTAGAAACCCTTAACAAAAGGCTTTGGCCTTGCATGGTTGCAGATGAAAATTCTATTCAGCCCCCAGACTATTTGGTGTTCTCAGATCCTCAACCTGTTTCAGCACCTGCTGAATATTTCTTTTAGGCATTGGCCTATTAAGGGTGCCTGTCTGTAAGACACGTGCTCCTTGCATGTCTATCTCCACACCCAGGTGGGAGGGACAGGAGGAAACCTGGCAGCATGGCGGGGGTGAAGGGGCACACAGAGTAAAAAGAAAAATTGTAAAAAGAATTGCTGGCATTGCCCTGTAATTGAAAAAAAAGATGATGTGGAACCCCCCCCCCCCCCATCCATACCAAGCCCTTTGGGTTTGGTATGGATTTTGAGGGGAAACCCCGTGCCAAATATTTTTACAAAAATGGCTTTGGGGTCCCCCCCAGAACCCATACCAAACCCTTATCCGTCTGCGAGCGGGGGCTTATTGGAATCTGGAAGCCCTTTTTAACAAGGGGCCCCAACATCCCAGCCTCTCCCGATGTGAATGAGTATGGGGTACATGGTACCGCTGCCCATTCACAAAAAAAAAAAAAAAGTGTAGTGTGAAAAATGACAGTAGACCGACATAAAATGTACGAAATGTCCCCTGAAGTAGATCCAACATCAATCACAATGCCCGCTGTCACCGCCGACCCGAAAAAAAAACCGCTCTGCTCTCGACACTGGCTCCTGACCATCTGGCAGCTGCACCGCGATGGCAGTTCCTAAATACAGCGATGATGGCACAAGGGGGTGGGGCCATCCCTGCCCCTTTGTGATGTCATCATGCTCTGTGATTGGCCAAAGCATTGCACCTTGCTTTGGCCAATCACAATGCACTGTTGGGGCGTGGCGCATTGTGGGGCGTGGCAGATGAACAGCCCGCCGAACACACTTATGTTCAACTCGAACATTTAGCCCAGTGGTCTCCAAACTGCGGCCTGGGGGCCTGATGTGGCCCTTTTCTTGCCTTTATTTGGCCCTTGGGGCACTATTCCCCCCACTGACACCAATGACGGGGCACTATTCCTCCCACTGATACCAATGAATGGGGCACTATTCCTCCCACTGATACCAATGATGGGGCACTATTCCTCCCACTGATACCAATGATGGGGCGCTATTCCTCCCACTGACACCAATGATGGGGCACTATTCCCCCAACTGACACCAATGATGGGGCACTATTCCTCCCACTGATACCAATGATGGGGCCCTGTTGCTCCCACTGACACCAATGATGGGGCTCTATTGCTCCCACTGACACCAATGATGGGGCCCTATTGCTCCCACTGACACCAGTGATGGGGCACTGTTGCTCCCACTGACACCAATGAAGGGGCACTATTCGCCATACTGACACCAGCAGTAGAGCACTATTACTCCCACTGACACCAATGATGGGGCACTATTCTTCCCACTGACACCAATGATGGGGCACTATTCCTCCCACTGACACCAATGATGGGGCACTATTCCTCCCACTGACACCAATGATGGGGCACTATTCTTCCCACTGACACCAACAATGGCATAGTTTACTTCCACTGACACCAGGACATTTTCTACTCCCAAAAGTCACAGTCCCGGCCCCCCTAAAGTCTGAAAGACCATAAACTGGCTCTTTGTTTAGAAGGTTTGGAGACCCCCTGAAGTAGCCCAACACTACTCCACACCGTGTCACCATTCCTCCCGACGTTCCGGAGTATGGATCCTACTTCTTGATTGTTACACGTAGATTTATCTGTGTGTCCCGATGAAGCCGTGTTTGGAATCTGCGATGATATCTTGTTACTTAGTTGTTTTATCTCTCGCCCTCAGCAATGCTGCCCAACTCCAGGGAAGGAGACCTGAGCGAGCAGGACATGGGAAGCAGCATAAAGAAAATGTCAAAAGAGAAAGGTAACCATCGGAGTTCCCATGATTCGCAGAATCGCATCGCATGATCATTGCTGTGATTGTGGGGATGTTGTTATTATACGGCATTTATATGGCGCCAACAGACCGCTCAGCGCTTTACAATATAACGGGAGACAATACAGCGAGGATACAAGAACAAAACTGAGAGGAGTAAGAGGGCCCTGCGCATTATGCAGGCCATAGACGGGTCGAACATCGGCCGATTAAAAAAAAAAAAAAAAAAAAAAAAATCTGTCGTTTGATCAACCGACGTTACCACCAACGTTTAAAAAATCGGCCAATTTTCGACCCGTCTATGGCCGGCATTAACCCCATAACGTCTGTCCCTTGCAGAGACGGGGCACACCATACAATGTGACGGGGGAGCGCACCATACAATGTGACGGGGGAGCGCACCATACAATGTGACGGGGGAGCGCACTATACAATGTGACGGGGGAGCGCACCATACAATGTGACGGGGGAGCGCACCATACAATGTGACGGGGGAGCACCATACAATGTGACGGGGGAGCGCACCATACAATGTGACGGGGGAGCACACCATACAATGTGACGGGGGAGCGCACCATGTGACGGGGAATCGCACCATACAGTGTGACAGGGGAGCGCACCATACAATGTGACGGGGGAGCGCACCATACAATGTGACGGGGAGCGCACCATACAATGTGACGGGGGAGCGCACCATACAATGTGACGGGGGAGCGCACCATACAATGTGACGGGGGAGCGCACCATACAATGTGACAGCAATACAAATACATTACTTGGATTACAATGTTTTTATTTGGATACATTTGTTGCAACCGCAAGACTTTTCATATAAAATATAATGACGGACTGGACTTCCTCTTCTTCTTTCTTCTGTTTGTTCTTCTTCCTTCTGCTTCCTTCTTCTTCTTCTTCCTTCTTCTTCCTTCTTCCTTCTTCCTCCTCCTCCTCTTCTTCCTCCTCCTTCCTCCTCCTTCCTTCTCCTTCCTCCTCCTTCCTTCTCCTTCCTTCTCCTTCCTCCTCCTTCCTCCTCCGTCGTCCTCCTTCTTCTTCTTCCTTCTTCTACTTCCTCCTTCTTCCTCCTTCCTCCTTCTTTCGTCTTCTTCTTCCTCTTCTTCTTCCTTCTCTTCCTTCTTCTTCCTTCTCTTCCTTCTCTCTTCTCTTCCTTCCTCTTCCTCCTTCCTCTTCCTCCTTCCTCTTCCTCCTTCCTCTTCCTCCTTCTTCCTCCTTCTTCCTCCTCCTCCTCCTCCTCCTTCTTCCTTCCTCCTCCTTCTTCCTTCCTCCTCCTCCTTCTTTCTTCTCTCTTTTCCTCCTCCGCTTTCTCCCTCCTTCTTCCTCTTCCTTCGTCCTCTTCCTTCGTCCTCTTCCTTCTTCCTTCGTCCTCTTCCTTCGTCCTCTTCCTTCTTCGTCCCTTTTTCCTTTCTTCCTTCCTTCTATTCTTCTCTCTTCTTCTTTCTTCCTTTTTCCTTCCTTTTATTCTTCTCTCGCGCCGCGTTCGTGTGAAGTGGTCCTTCAGCTTCCCTCCCCCCCCCTCCCCCGAGCACAGATCGGTGTGGCCTGTGTGCTGATCAGGGTAAAGATGCGACGCTGACGATGGCAGACATTATTATGCGGCGCACACGGCGGTATCGACTCGCTCCGGCTGACGCGTGCGCTTGGCTGAATGGCGATCTTCACACCATTCCGACGCGTCAGCAGTTTTGGGCTGAGATGTGAGCTACGTGTCAATACAGCAAAGACGCAGAGGAGCGACTCCGGACTCCTCCGCATACAGAGACTGCGAAAGTCGGGAAAGCAGAGGCGTGGCATGACAGCCAGGCAACACGCATTTCCAGAAGGGGCTTCTCGGCCCCCCGCCCCTCCTCCATCTCCGATTGCCTCCCTATAATGGAAGATCTTTGCTCCATGATACGAGGATGGATTAATTGTATCTATGACTCCATCTGTGAACTCCAACCTTTGATGCCAAAATCCTGCGACTCCAAATCTGTGCGATCTTCATTGCGACTTTTGATGTAATTTTTGGATGGGTGCCGCCTCGGCGGGACTTTGGCTTTGACTGTTGCAGAACTGCAGTTTGTGTTCGACCTGTTTCTGCATTTTGTGTTTTTGCACCTGCGTTTTTTTTGTTTTTGTTTTTGGAAAAAGGGTCAGGTGCTTTTTTGAACGCAAAAAGTTGCGTTTTTGTTTCTATGGACTTCAATGGAAAGGCTGCAGAAAAGCATGTAATGCATTTTTGATGCATTTTGCTTTTTTTTTTTTTTTTCCTTGTTGCCAGGCCGTCAACACTACATGCTTTTCTGCAACCTTTCCATTGCAGTATATCGCATGTGAGTCGCACAGGAACCGCATCGCATTCATGTGCCAATCACATGCGATTGGTGATTTGATGTTGGTGCGATCGGAGACATACATTATGCACGGCTCTAATCGCACCAAAAACATACAGGGCCCTTTTTTGGGTCCGCACTAGAATCAGATCACATGGGTATTCACACCCATGTGATCCGATTCTGCACATTGCACTGCGTTTTGTGGATCACTTTCGGGGTGCTAACATACACACTTGCAGTGGTTCGCATGACCGGGGTGTGATTCTGATGCAGTGCGGAATTCGCACTGAAAACACTGCAAATTACGCACCGCATCAGCGTGAACCCGGGCTCAAAGTTGCACAAAAGTCTTGTCTTGGTGTCATCGGTGGGACAGCTGTGCAACAGTCAAAGTCGCATCCAAGTCGCACCCATCTGAAGTTGCATCAAAGTCGCAATGGAAGTATCATGATTTTGGAGCCACACAGGTGTCAATGGAGCCTAAAGTGGTGCAAAACCCAAAAGCAAACATTTATTATATTGCATTTATCATATATCGCGTTTATTATATATCACATTTATTATATATCGCATTTATTATATCGCGCTTATTATATATCGCGTTTATTATATATCGCGTTTATTATATATCGCATTTATTATATATCGCATTTATTATATATCGCATTTATTATATATCGCATTTATTATATCGCGCTTATTATATATCGCGTTTATTATATATCGCATTTATTATATATCGCATTTATTATATATCGCATTTATCATATATCGCATTTATCATATATCGCATTTATTATATATCGCATTTATTATATATCGCATTTATTATATATCGCATTTATTATATATCGCATTTATTATATCGCGCTTATTATATATCGCGTTTATTATATACCGCATTTATTATATATCGCGTTTATTATATACCGCATTTATTATATATCGCGTTTATTATATATCGCATTTATTATATACCGCATTTATTATATATCGCATTTATTATATATCGTATTTATTATATATCGCATTTATTATATCACATTTATTATTTCGCATTTATTATATCTCGCATTTATTATATCTCGCATTTATTATATCTCGCATTTATTATATCTTGCATTTATTATATATCGCATTTATTATATATCGCATTTATTATATCTCGCATTTATTATATCGAATTTATTATACAGTCAGGTCCATAAATATTGGGACATGGACACAATTCTAACATTTTTGGCTCTATACACCACCACAATGGATTTGAAATGAAACGAACAAGATGTGCTTTAACTGCAGACCGTCAGCTTTAATTTGAGGGTATTTACATCCAAATCAGGTGAACGGTGTAGGAATTACAACAGTTTGCATATGTGCCTCCCACTTGTTAAGGGACCAAAAGTAATGGGACATTTGGCTTCTCAGCTGTTCCATGGCCAGGTGTGTGTTATGCCCTCATTATCCCAATTACAATGAGCAGATAAAAGGTCCAGAGTTCATTTCAAGTGTGCTGTTTGCATTTGGAATCTGTTGCTGTCAACTCTCAAGATGAGATCCAAAGAGCTGTCACTATCAGTGAAGCCATCATTAGGCTGAAAAAACAAAACAAACCCATCAGAGAGATAGCAAAAACATTAGGCGTGGCCAAAACAACTGTTTGGAACATTCTTAAGAAGAAGGAGCGCACCGGTGAGCTCAGCAACACCAAAAGACCCGGAAGACCACGGAAAACAACTGTGGTGGATGAGCGAAGAATTCTTTCCCTGGTGAAGAAAACACCCTTCACAACAGTTGGCCAGATCAAGAACACTCTCCAGGAGGTAGGTGTATGTGTGTCAAAGTCACCAATCAAGAGAAGACTTCACCAGAGTGAATACAGAGGGTTCACCACAAGATGGAAACCATTGGTGAGCCTCAAACACAGGAAGGCCAGATTAGAGTTTGCCAAACGACATGTAAAAAAGCCTTCACAGTTCTGGAACAACATCCTATGGACAGATGAGACCGACATCAACTTGTACCAGAGTGATGGGAAGAGAAGAGTATGGAGAAGGAACTGCTCATGGTCCTCAGCAGACCACCTCATCAGTGATCATGGTGGTGGTAGTGTCATGGCGTGGGCATGTATGGCTGCCAATGGAACTGCTTCTCTTGTATTTATTGATGATGTGACTGCTGACAGAAGCAGCCGGATGAATTGTGAAGTGTTTCGGGAATATTATCGGCTCATATTCAGCCAAATGCTTCACAACTCATTGGAGGCTTCACAGTGCAGATGGACAATGACCCAAAGCAGACTGCAAAAGACACCAAAGAAGTGGAATGTTCTGCAATGGCCAAGTCCATCACCTGACCTGAATCCGATTGAGCATTTCACTTGCTGAAGACAAAACTGAAGGGAAAATGCCCCAAGAACAAGCAGGAACTGAAGACAGTTGCAGTAGAGGCCTGGCAGAGCATCACCAGGGATGACACCCAGCGTCTGGGGATGTCTATGCGTTCCACACTTCAGGGTGTCATTGACTGCAAAGGATTTGCAACCAAGTATTAAAAAGTGAAAGTTTGATTTATGATTATTATTCTGTCCCATTACTTTTAGTCCCTTAACAAGTAGGAGGCACATATGCAAACTGTTGTAATTCCTACACCGTTCACCTGATTTTTATGTAAATACTTTCAAATTAAAGCTGACAGTCTGCAGTTAAAGCACATCTTGTTTGTTTCATTTCAAATCCATTGTGGTGTATAGAGCCAAAAATGTTAGAATTGTGTCAATGTCCCAATATTTACGGACCTGACTGTATCTCATTTATTATATCGCATTTATTATATCACATTTATTATATCACAGCTTACCAATCCTCCGATGTGGCGGCTGCATTCGTCTTTTTATTTTTAGGCTTTCTTTCCTTTTATTTTCAATTGGTGATCCTACCTGTAAGTCTGTTTTTTTTTCCCTGCAGATGTAGCAGTTAGAGGGTTGAGACAAACCTTTACAACTGGCAGGGGTGCTTTTGATGATTAGCTTTTAATCATGTAAACCGTTTATCCTGTAATGGAAGAAATGCGTCTGCTGCTACAGCGCACATAAGTCAGCCGGCGAAAGTGTTCCTCCAAATACTTGGGAATACCCTTGGGATGGGAAGCGGGCCCCCTTGGGCTCAGGGGCCCCCAGACTTCCCGTAGCGTATTGTTCTGCAGTAGAAAGGGCCACATTGACTATAACGCCATCCTGCGTGCTGCCGATACCGATCTTCCATCCAGCCAGACTAGTCTATAAATGATACACTCCCTGAACTAAAGATCCCCTCCGTGCCCCTCCCCCCTGAGATGTAAATCGGGCCCCCTCAGGCTCAGGGGCCCCCAGACTTCCCGTAGCATGTTGTTCTGCAGTAGAAAGGGCCACATTGACTAAATCGCCATCCTGCGTGCTGCCAATACTCGCAGCAACGGCTCCCATCCAGCCAGACTCATCCATAAATTTTATAATCCCCCTCCATGCCCCTCCCCCTCCCCCATTCCCTTCAAAAGTTTTCCAAAACCGGGATGGTAATAATAAGGAAAAACAAAAATAAAAGTGCGTGTGAAGTTGGGCATCACCATTTATTAAAGCTGACAGGCGCGCGCGTTACGCCGCTGCGGCAAACATATGTCTCCACATCTGCTTTCAGTAATATCATCATGATTTTAAAAATGATTTATAGCGCCGCGCATCATAAATCGCCGCCGTGGCGGTTACTTACAAATTCAAGACTTCGATGAAAATGTGTTCGGGAGACGAGGGGTTCCGGGGGAGCATGTAAAGATTTCGCCGAGGGGGGGGCTGGCGGCCCTGCATGGGGTTAGCTACAAAAGAGGCAAAACACCAAATTTGGGTTTTTTGTTCTTTTTTTGGGGGGGGGGGGGGATTTGGGAAATTCACCCTCTGCCAGTCCTGGTGGTGTTGGGATGAGTTGGCACCTGGAACGCGGTTTCTGTGGCGTGAACCGGCGCCCCAAGTACAGATTTAGGGCTTCCTCACAGCAAGTTATTTAAGGGATTTGTGCAATTTATTCCCCTTTATTTTTTTATTTTTTATTTTTTTTTTATTTTTTTTTTGCTTTTTTACATGTCCTACATGGCAGTACCCGCTGCCCAGCTCCCTACCCCCCCCCCCCCCTTTAAAAAAAAAAAAAACATACAAATTGGCCAAAAAGAAGTTATGCCGGCCATAGATGGGTAGAAAATCGGCCGATTTTCGCACCGTTAGTGGGTTAATTGGTTGCCTGTTTTTCGGGCTTTTTGCACATTTTTTTTTATCGGTCATGTTGGAAAATTTGCAGACGATTTTGACGATCGGCCGATTTTCCCGGCAATGATGGGCAAATCAGCCGATCATTTTACCGATAAAAAATCTGCGCATGAGCCGTGACCTGCAAGAAGAAGAAGAAAAATAAGAAAAAGAATAAAAATTCCAGTCCGCTATTACCGTATTTTTCGCCGTATAAGACGCACTTTTTCTTCCCCAAAACTGGGGGGGAAATGTCAGTGCGTCCTATAAGGCGAATATGGAGCAGGCGGTCCGGTATTTCCACCGCGGCCGTGTCAGAATACCGGGCCGGCCGCTCAGCTCTGCAGCGGGACCTTACCTGTTCCTCTATCCAGCGGCGTGCTGTCTTCCTGGCTTCTGTAGTGTGGGCATGACAGCCGGGTGCCCAGTGCGCATGCGCGAGAAGCGGTGCCTTTTGTGAATGGTAAGGCGGCACCTGGGACACATGACAGATCCCAGAAGCCGCCGGACCAATCACAAAGCACAAGTGCTTCTCACACATGCGCACTGGGCACCCTGCTGTCATGCCGAGCGCCATTACAGAAGCCGGGAAGACAGCGCGCCGCTGGATCAAGGAACAGGTAAGATGAAAGAACAACTCCGCAGAAGTAAGAGCGGGTACCTGTCAAATTCAGGTACCCGCTCCCCACTTCCCCAAAGGTCAGCAGTCATCTGTACTGTCCGCAGTCTCTGGTCATCCCTGCACTGTCCGCAGTCTCTGGTCATCCCTGCACTGTCCGCAGTCTCTGGTCATCCCTGTGCTGTCCGCAGTCTCTGGTCATCCCTGTGCTGTCCGCAGTCTCTGGTCATCCCTGTGCTGTCCGCAGTCTCTGGTCATCCCTGTGCTGTCCGCAGTCTCTGGTCATCCCTGTGCTGTGTCCGCAGTCTCTGGTCATCCCTGTGCTGTGTCCGCAGTCTCTGGTCATCTCCTGTGCTGTGTCCGCAGTCTCTGGTCATCCCTGTGCTGTCCGCAGTCTCTGGTCATCCCTGTGCTGTGTCCGCAGTCTCTGGTCATCCCTGTGCTGCCCGCAGTCTCTGGTCATCTTTGTGCTGTCCGCAGTCTCTGGTCATCCCTGTGCTGTCCGCAGTGTCTGATCATCCCTGTGCTGTCCGCAGTGTCTGGTCATCCCTGTGCTGTCCGCAGTGTCTGGTCATCCCTGTGCTGTCCGCAGTGTCTGGTCATCCCTGTACTGTCCGCAGTCTCTGGTCATCCCTGTGCTGTCCGCAGTCTCTGGTCATCCCTGTGCTGTCCGCAGTCTCTGGTCATCCCTGTGCTGTCCGCAGTCTCTGGTCATCCCTGTGCTGTCCGCAGTCTCTGGTCATCCCTGTGCTGTGTCTGCAGTCCATTAGTTCAGAATTTTTTTTTCCTGTTTTCTGCCTCTAAAACCTAGGTGCGTCTTATGGTCAGGTGCGTCTTATACGGCGAAAAATACAGTATATTGTATATGAAAAGTCTTGCAGTTGCAACAATGTATCTATTTGTATCCAAATAAAAACATCTGTATCCGAAATGGATACATTACTGCATTTCTTCTTCTTCTTCCTACTTCTTCCTTCTTCTTCCTACTTCTTCCTTCTTCTTCCTCTTCCTTCCTTCTTCTTCCTTCCTCTTCTTCCTTCCTCTTCTTCCTTCCTCTTCTTCCTTCTTCTTCCTCCTCCTTTTTCTTCCTACTTTTTCTTCCTCATCTTTCTTCCTCCTTCTACTTCCTCCTTCTTCTTCCTTCTTCTTCCGCTTCCTCCTTCTTCCTCCCTCTTCCCTCTTCCTTCTTCTTCTTCTTCTTTCCTTCTTCTTCTTTCCTTCTTCTTTCCTTCTTCTTTCCTTCTTCTTCCTCTTCATTCTTCCTCCTCCTTCTTCTTCTTTCTTCCTCTTCATTCTTCCTCCTCCCTCTTCTACTTCCTTCTTCCTCCTTCTTCCTTCTTCATTCTTCATTCTTCCTCCTCTTCTTCCTCCTCTTCCTCTTCTTCCTCTTCCTCCTCTTCTTCTTCTTCTTTCTCTTCTTCCTCTTCTACTTCCACTTCCTCTTCTTCCTTTTCCTCTTCTTCCTCTGCAAAGGACAGAAGTAATTATGGGGTTAAATGCCGGCTATAGACGGGACGAAAATCGGCCGATTTCTTTACCGTTGGTGGTAACCAACGAATGACTGATTTTTTTTTTTTTTTCTTTTTTAAAAAAAAAAAACGGCCGGTTTTCGACCCGTCTATGGCCTGGTTTAGTTCCCATAGACTTTAGTAGGCTCCGGAGCCGTGTTCAGGCTCTGTGGACGTTTTTTTGAGTTTGACGAACCTCCTGCGAACGGTTCCTCGCCTCGTTTTCTCATCCCTAACTGCTCTGTCACTGCATCAAAGATGTTGATGGCACTTGCCGTTCAGCTTTTGATCTCCACTTTTTTTTTTTTGTGGGGGGATTGTTGCGTCGTCCACACAGTTGTATAGTTGGCTTTGGCCTCTACAGAGTTATTTAGCTATTGGAACCCCTTACCCTTACCTTTCCAAAGATCATTATCATTGATGTTCCACTGAAGACCTCCCATTATCAGCCATTAAGCAGTGCACAGCCGACTGGCGATCAGCACGGCGGTTGGATGTCACAACCTGCCAATAGAAACCAAGCACTGGAGCACTCCAGTCTCAGAAACTCATTGGTACTCTACAGTGTATGTGTGGTTGAAGAAAACCGGACAATTTTGAGTGGTGGCCATAAGTGCTAGGTTTTTTTTCCCATAGTGCCGTGCTTGTTGATGCCCAATGAACATAAAAGTAAACCGTGAAATCAAAGCTCACTAGAAAGTTCATGAGGGTACAGTGTGGTCTGACCTCTAAAGAGGAAGGCCCTATATCCCTAACCCCCCCCAGCCATGGTGCAAGGCTCCCGACAGGAACATAGCCCTCTAGTCTACCTGTTCAAAACGAAATGGACTCCAATCCTTAGGAACCAGCCATAGTTGGTCCTCCAATGGTGCAAGGCTCCCAACAGGAACATAGCCCTCTAGACTACCTGGCCAAAACCAGGTGAACTCCAATCCTTAAGGACCAGCCATAGTTGGTCCTCCAATGGTGCAAGGCTCCCAACAGGAACATAGCCCTCTACTCTACCTGGCCAAAATCAGGTGGACTCCAATCCTTAGGGACCAGCCATAGTTGGTCCTCCAAGTACTGGGTGAGGGCTCTCCCGAAGAGAAACCCCCAGTTGGAGAGAGGAAAAAGACTTTTGAAGGCCACAGATCCTCTCCTCGACTTCAGGTCAGGCCCCCAATGAAATCCCTGCGGCTTGTGGAAAAGAAGAAACCCACACATGCAGTGCAAGTGCCAAGTGAAAAACACATGGGCAGGCCTTTTTGCAGGTTTAAATGTTGCTCCAGGCCAGGCAAAAGGCCTTCCCGAGAAGCATAGTGCAAGAAAAGCAGTAATGACTTGAAACTCAGTGGGGTCCTAAACCCACCAGGTTTTCCTGGCATCCCTGGGACGTAGGGTGTAGTGAGGTTTACTTGGAGCTAGTGATGGCCTTGGTGCCCTTAGAGATGGCATGTCTTGACCCAGCAACAGGTGCACAGTGGTCTGGATCTCCCGGGAAGTGAAGGAGGAGCACTTCTTATGAGTCAGGTGGGAAGTGTCTCTGGTGATGCACTCAAAGATGCCATTGACAAAGCAGTTCATGATGCTACTGGCCTAGGACAAGATATCTGTGTTTGGGTGTATCAGCTTGCACGTACAACACAAAAATCGGCCGCCCTCCCCCTGGGCAGAGAGAGCCTGATACCAATCCAACACCACCCCCCACTCGCGAGAGCCTTCCATTACCACCACCCTCCATACACCGGCCACCCCAATCCCCACCCACCCCCAGCAAGAGAGAAAGGCACTCACCTTCACAGCTCCAGACATCCCCTGGAATTAGAGTCAGACTCTGCATACACCGTCAAGCAGCTCGCATCCTCTCTCAGATCTCACCTGGTCCCCACGCTGCGTGTGTCCCTTCTTCCATCTCTTGTTACAGGGGGCATTGCTACCCACCTTGAAAAATGCCACCCTAGGCTAATTCCTTGTTTGCCTTGTAGTAAATACACCACTGCGTAGATGGCCTAATTCTCTTTCCTGCTCTTCTGCAGCTTCTTGCCATCCTTCTTCTGGTTCTTGGTCATGGCTCTCTTGGAGCCCATCTTGGGCACTGGGGCAGACTTGGCTGGTTCAGGCATGACAAGATAAAAAATCTCTTCACTACATGCTAGAATTGTGCTGACCCCAAAATGGGCACATCACCCAGAGCTCATGCTCCCCAAACCCCTAACCAGATGAGCAGCTCCATCCCTACCAGGAGGCATTAGGACTTATGTAGAGTACTGTCTACAGCTGAGGACAAGCCTGGTGCACCAGGCCAGAATCAACCCGGGAGGAAAGGATTAACTTCTCAGTCCACACCTATTATATCTGGAATTACTAACTGCCATCGCACCTGATAGGATGAGTGGAAGTGTCAATCCACTTTGAAGAACAGACCAACCTTCTCCTGAACTCCATCTCCTCAGAGAAACATCCTAAATGCTTTTCATTTTTGCACAGTTTGCCATGGCGGTTGGCTGCAGGTGCGGAGGATGCTGGCGGATCTGTTCGCTGCGAATTTCCTACTGTGAAAAATTAAGACATTACCTGTTTTTCACATGCTCCGATTTTCATGATGATCCTGGTCTAAGACGGAATGTCGGCGTTGGGGTGTATCAGCTTGAGCACCTTGAACATCGATGGTCTAACTCTCCTTCCTGTTCTTCTCCAGCTCCTTGCTATCCTTCTTCTATTTCTTGGTCATGGCTTTTTTGGAGCCCATCTTGGGCACTGGTGCAGACTTGACTGGTTCAGGCACGACAAGGAAAAAAATCTCTTCACTCCATGCTGGAAATGTGCCGACCCCCAAGAGGCACATCACACGGAGCGCGTGCTCCCCAAACCCCTAACCAGGCAGGAGCAGCTCCTTTCCTACCAGGAGACATTAGGACTTATGGTGAATCCTGTCTACAGCTGAGGACAAGCCTGATTCACCAGGCCAGAATCAACCCGGGAGGAAGAGATTCCTCCTCAGTCCAAACCTATAACATCTGGAATTGCTACCTACCATCGCACCTGATAGGATGAGTGGAAGCCTCAATCCACTTTGAAGAATAGACCAACCTTCTTCTGAACTCGATCTCCCCAGAGAAACATCTGCTCGCTACAGATTTCCTACTGTGAGAAATTAAAACATTATCCGTTTTTCGCATGCTCCGATTTTCATGATGCTCCTGGCCTAGGGCGAGATGTTCGTGTTGGGGTGTATCAGCTTGAGCACCTTTCATGTAGATGGCCTAACTCTCCTTCCTGCTCTTCTGCTTCTTGCCATCCTTCTTCTGGTTCTTGGTCATGGCTTTCTTGGAGTCCATCTTTGGCACTGGGGCAGACTTGGCTGGTTCAGGCACGACAAGAAGAAAAAAATCTCTTCACTCCATGCTGGAAATGTGCCGACCCCCAAGGGGCACATCACCCAAACCCCTAACCATACAAGAGCAACTCCATCCCTATCAGGAGGCATTAGGACTTATGGAGAGTCCTGTCTACAGCTGAGGACAAGCCTTGTGCACCAGGCCAGAAAGAGAAACCCCCAGTTGGGGAGAGGAAAAAGACTTGTGAAGGCCACAGATCCTCTCCCCGACTTCAGGTCAGGCCCCCGATGAAATCCCTGTGGCTTGTGGAAAAGAAGAAACCCACACATGCAGTGCAAGTGCCAAGTGAAAAACACATGGGCAGGCCTTTTTGCAGGTATATATGTTGCTCCAGGCCAGGCAAAAGGCCTTCCCGAGCAGCATAGTGCAAGAAAAGCAGTAGTGACTTAAAACTCAGTGGGGTCCCAAACCCACCAGGTTTTCCTGGCACCCCTAGGAATGTAGGGTGTAGTGAGGTTTACTTGGAGCTGGCCTAGGACGAGATGTTAGTGTTGGGGTGTATCAGCTTAAGCACCTTGCATGTAGATGGCCTAACTCTCCTTCCTGCTCTTCTCCTTCTTCTTGCCATCCTTCTGGTTCTTGGTCATGGCTTTTCTTGGAGCCCATATTGGGCACTGGGGGAGACTTGACTGGTTCAGGCATGACAAGAAAAAAAATCTATTCACTCCATGCTGGGAATGTGCCGACCCCCAAGGGGCACATCACCCAAACCCCTAACCATACAAGAGCAACTCCATCCCTATCAGGAGGCATTAGGACTTATGGAGAGTCCTGTCTACAGCTGAGGACAAGCCTTGTGCACCAGGCCAGAATCAACCGGGGAGGAAAGGATTCCTCCTCAATCCACGCCTATTACATCTGCCATTGAACCTGATAGGACGAGTGGAAGTGTCAATCCACTTTGAAGAACAGACCAACCTTCTCCTGAACTCCATCTCCCCGGAGAAACCTCCTAAACGCTTTTCATTTTTGCAAAGTTTGCCACGGCGGTTGGCTGCAGGTGCGGAGGATGCTGGCGCACTTTCTCGCTGCGGATTTCCTACTGTGAAAAATTAAAACATTATCCGTTGTTTTCGCATGCTCCGATTTTCTCCGTCGCCGCGCAGATTCCCGTTCGCCCTTTTGAATTAATCATTGCCAACTAGAATTAAGTTGTTTAAGGAAAACAAGATAAAACAGGTGCTGAACACCTGAGACAGCAACGGGGAGCTGCGCGGCCGGGGAAATCTTCTCTCCGGGGACGTCAATTATATATTTTTTTTTCTTTTTGTATTTACTTTTTTCTCTCTCCCCCTTCTTACAATTACAGTATTCTAAAAGGTGGACAGATGGAGTTGAAAGGGAAAAAAATGGCGCATTAAGCGCCGTGAATTCTAATTTTTTTACAGTACGGGATGCAAAACTAATTAAAGCAACTTAGAAAGTAATTTTAAGACAACTGCAATCCATTATCTAATTCGGTTTTCCGGGGGCAGGAACATGAGTTTCTTTTAGAAAATAAACCGCTAATGACTTTTCTTAGTTTGTCCGCCAAGGAATACCTGGACAGAAAGATAAATGAGGATGCAAGGAGGGTAATTGTAGCCGGCTTGCAGACGCTTTGTGATAAAAAGGCTGTTCGCTGCGTTGGTCTACAGCAGATACATGGACACCACTGTGAGCAAAGCTGCCGCTTCCTGCTTTGAGTTGTCAGCTTAGTGTCACATTTCTCCAATCTGCCATAGCATGATGACAACCCACCCGAATCCATCGAGCCATGGACTCCACTAGACCTCTGAAGGTGTGCTGTCAGCAAAAGATCCCGTAACGTTGGGTCTCCATGGATCGGACTTTTTTTCCCCACAGATGCCCGATTGGATTGAGATCTGCAGAATTTCAAAGCCAAGGCAACGCCTTCAACTGGTTCCTCTAACCCACGGGCGTCAAACTGGCGGCCCTCCAGCTGTTGCCAAACTACAAGTCCCATGAGGCATTGCAAGACTGGGGGTTACAAGAATGACTCCCAAAGGCAGGGGCATGATGGGACTTGCAGTTTCGCAAAAGCTGGAGGGCCGTCAGTTTCACACCCCTGCTGACCATTCTTGGATTCATCAGACCAGGCCACCTTCTTCCATTGCTCCGTGGTCCAGTTCTGATGCTCACTTGCCCATTGTAGACACTTTTGGCTGTGAACACGGGTCAGCATGGCCACCCTGACTGGTCTGTAGCTATCCAGCCCCCTACACAACAAACTGCAATGCTCTGTGTGTTCTGACACCTTTCTATCAGAACCAGCATTCACTCTTTCAGCAGTTTGAGCTCCAGTAGGTCTTTCCTTTGGATCAGGTTACACGGACCAGCCTTCCCTCTCCACCTCCATCAATGAGCCTTCCCTCCCCATCTCCATCAATGTGCCTTCCCTCCCCTCTGCCATCAATCAGCCTTCCCTCCTCCTCTGCCATCAATGAGCCTTTCCTTCCTCACCATCATCAATGAGCCTTCCCTCCTCCACCATTAATGAGCCTTTCCTTCCTCACCATCATCAATGAGCCTTCCCTCCCCACCTCCATCAATGAGCCTTCCCTCTTCCACCTCCATCAGTGAGCCTTCTCTTCCTGACCTCCGTCAATGAGCTTTCTCTCCCCCACCTCCAACAATGAGCCTTCTCTCCCCCACCGCCATCAATGAGCCTTCCCTCCTCCACCGCCATCAATGAGCCTTTCCTCCCTCACCATCATCAGTGAGCCTTCCCTCTCCACCACCATCAATGAGCCTTCCCTCTCCACCACCATCAATGAGCCTTCCCTCTCCCACCTCCATCAATGAGCCTTCCCTCCCCCACCTCCATCAATGAGCCTTCCCTCCCCCACCTCCATCAATGAGCCTTCCCTCCCCCACCTCCATCAATGGGCCTTCCCTCCCCCACCTCCATCAGTGAGCCTTCCCTCTCCCGCCTCCATCAGTGAGCCTGCCCTCTCCAGCCTCCATCAGTGAGCCTTCTCTCCCCCCACCTCCAACAATGAGCCTTCTCTCCCCCACCGCCATCAATGAGCCTTCTCTCCCCCACCGCCATCAATGAGCCTTCTCTCCCCCACCGCCATCAATGAGCCTTCTCTCCCCCACCGCCATCAATGAGCCTTTCCTCCCTCACCATCATCAATGAGCCTTCCGTCCCCACCACCACCAATGGCAACCACCAAACCCAGACACATCCATTGGTTTGCCATCCAGAGAAGCATGATTGGTCACTCCAGAGAACACGTCTCCATGCTCTAGAGTCCAGTGGCGGCGTGCTTTACACCACAGCATCCAACGCTTTGCATTGCACTTGGTGATGGAAGGCTTGGATGCAGCTGCTCGGCCATGGAAACCCATTCCATGAAGCTCTCTACGCACTGTTGTTGGGCTCATCTGAAGGCCACACCAAGTTTGGAGATCTTTAGCTATTGACTCTGCAGACAGTTGGTGACTTCTGCGCACTGTGCGCTTCAGCATGCGCTGACCCCGCCCTGTCATGTGACGTTGCCTACCACTTGGTGGCTGAGTGGCTGTTGTTCCCAGTTGCTTCCACTTTGTTATAATCCCACTAACAGTTGAGCGTGGAATATTTAGTAGCCAGGAAATGTCACGGATGGACTTATTGCCCAGGTGGCCACCTATCACGGGACCACGCTTGGAGTCACTGAGCTCCTGAGAGCGACCCATTCTTTCACCAATGTTTGTAGAAGCCGTCTGCATGCCTAGGGGCTTGATTGTATACACCTGTGTCCATGGAGGGGATTGGAACACCTGAATCCAATGATTGGCAGTGGATTGGAACACCTGAATCACATGATTGGCAGTGGATTGGAACACCTGAATCACATGATTGGCAGTGGATTGGAACACCTGAATCACATGATTGGCAGTGGATTGGAACACCTGAATCACATGATTTGGAGGGGATTGGAACACCGGAATCACATGATTGGGAGGGGATCGGAACACCTGAATCACACGATTGGGAGGGGATCGGAACACCTGAATCACACGATTGGGAGGGGATCGGAACACCTGAATCACACGATTGGGAGGGGATCGGAACACCTGAATCACACGATTGGGAGGGGATCGGAACACCTGAATCACACGATTGGGAGGGGATCGGAACACCTGAATCACACGATTGGGAGGGGATCGGAACACCTGAATCACACGATTGGGAGGGGATCGGAACACCTGAATCACACGATTGGGAGGGGATCGGAACACCTGAATCACACGATTGGGAGGGGATCGGAACACCTGAATCACACGATTGGGAGGGGATCGGAACACCTGAATCACACGATTGGGAGGGGATCGGAACACCTGAATCACACGATTGGGAGGGGATCGGAACACCTGAATCACACGATTGGGAGGGGATCGGAACACCTGAATCACACGATTGGGAGGGGATCGGAACACCTGAATCACACGATTGGGAGGGGATCGGAACACCTGAATCACACGATTGGGAGGGGATCGGAACACCTGAATCACACGATTGGGAGGGGATCGGAACACCTGAATCACACGATTGGGAGGGGATCGGAACACCTGAATCACACGATTGGGAGGGGATCGGAACACCTGAATCACACGATTGGGAGGGGATCGGAACACCTGAATCACACGATTGGGAGGGGATCGGAACACCTGAATCACACGATTGGGAGGGGATCGGAACACCTGAATCACACGATTTGGAGGGGATTGGAACACCTGAATCACATGATTTGGAGGGCGGGGACAAAACTTTTGTCAATATTGTGTGTGTGTGTGTGTGTGTATATATATATATATATATATATATATATATATATATATATACAAAAAATAAATATATATTGATTAAAAAATATATATATATATTCATAAAAAAAAAAAATATATATATACATATATAGTGTGTGTGTATATATATATATATATAAACTATGTATATATTTTTCCCAGTTTCTTTGTCTCATGTCAGGCCTCATCTCAGACGTAGCGGTTCCTTTAGGCTCACGATTGCCTTGTTTAGTATATCAATAGATGTAAAGTTTCTTCAGCAACAAATGTATTCCTAGCTCTCCGCCTCCTCGCCAAAACCCAACCGGCTTCCAGCAACTCTCCGCCAATCGTCTGCCTCCCATTACGTAATTAAAAAGAATTACAATCACACCAATACTTCCCTGCCAGGTAAAGCCCATAACAAGGTAACCTTGTGCTTTCTGCCACTTTGACCCCCCCTCCCCTCCCCTTCCTGGGTCCCCAGGGGCCACTCTCCTCCACATACAAACAGGAAACAAAAAAGGTAGCGGCATCTGGTTGTAATCTGTGTTTTTCCCTTTTTTCAAAAGTTCCTGAAGAAAAGTGATTATAAAGTGGCCTCCGCTGATTCCAGATAGGCGCAGGCAAAACATCGCACGGCTTTGAGATAAGAACTTGTGACAAAACCTGCAAAATAGATGCAAAACATTTTTATTTAAAAAAAAATAAAAAAATAAAAAAAATAAAAAAACGAACGGCGCGAGATTAACATTTTCTCTGTCGCTTGCCAAGAGTTGCGCATTTCAACGGCGAGCAGTTGGCTTGTTTTCAACGCCGATAAATAATGATGTTTGCCGAGGAAACAATTATACTAAAAATAATTTGAAAAGGCTGGGTACCTTTTTCTTTTTTTTTTTTCCCGTTTAAAGACCGCGCGTGCGACTCATTGAAAGAACGTCGCATATGGGCAGTGAGGGGCCCTCTTGCATCTCGCAGCCAGTTCTTAAACAGTCACACTTATTGATGTGCGCAAAGAGCGATCGGAGGTTTGCGTTTGAAGCCGGGAATTTTTATTTTTTTTATTTCCCTGTGACACGGAGCTTTTGATTCGTCCTTTTTTTTTTTTTTTTTTTTTTTTTTACGAGTTTGACATCTGTTAAGAGTCGATTCGGGAAAACTTTGACACACTTCGTTCGCCGTGACGGTTTGGATGTGGCGGCGCCTGTGATCGGAAGATAATTAGTTGGGAAGAATTTGTTGCCGGCCCTGAAAACTTTTCTGTTTAATAACGGGCCAGCACTTCATCTGTGGCGCGGCCTCCTCGGAGAGCGGGGCGATTCATCTGCGGGCGCATATTAATGGGGGGTTCATTTATATGGCCGGCCTCAGGTGTGAGATTCTAGTGCAGACAGCTTTCTTTCCCTTCATTATGTAGTCCGCATCACTCAGCTCGGGTTCAAACTGATGCGGTGCGGAATTCGCAACATTTTCTGTGCGGATCAGAATCGCACCCCGTTCGTGCGAACCGCTGCGGGTGTGTATGTTAACAGCACCCCGAAATTAGGCCGCAGAATGCGGTGCGATGGGCAGAATCGGATCGCATGGATGGGAACAGATCCGATTCTAGTGTGGACCAAAAAAGGGTCCTCCACCTTTTTGGTGCGGATGCGTTGCTATCTGAGCCGTACAAAATGTACATCTCCAATCGCACCGCACAGAATTCGCATGTGATTGGCACAGGAATGCGGTGCGGGTCCTGAGCGAATCACATGCGATATGCCGCACCGCAGAAGTGTGTCAGAGTGGATCTAAACTCAAAACCAAAAATTTTATATTTTGCCGCAAACCAGTCATTAGATGTGGCAGCTGCATTCGTTTTCTGTTTTTAGTTTTTTTGTATCTCTATCTCCCGTCTGATCGATGTTTATAAACAATGTTACTTTGTATCCCTCTATCTCCCGTCTGATCGATGTTTATAAACAATGTTACTTTGTATCTCTCTATCTCCCGTCTGATCGATGTTTATAAACAATGTTACTTTGTATCCCTCTATCTCCCGTCTGATCGATGTTTATAAACAATGTTACTTTGTATCCCTCTATCTCCCGTCTGATCGATGTTTATAAACAATGTTACTTTGTATCTCCCGTCTGATCGATGTTTATAAACAATGTTACTTTGTATCTCTCTATCTCCCGTCTGATCGATGTTTATAAACAATGTTACATTGTATCTCTCTATTTCCCATCTGATCGATGTTTATAAACAATGTTACTTTGTATCTCCCGTCTGATTGATGTTTATAAACAATGTTTCTTTGTATCTCTCTATCTCCCGTCTGATCGATGTTTATAAACAATGTTACTTTGTATCTCTCTATCTCCCGTCTGATCGATGTTTATAAACAATGTTACATTGTATCTCTCTATTTCCCATCTGATCGATGTTTATAAACAATGTTACTTTGTATCTCTCTATCTCCCGTCTGATCGATGTTTATAAACAATGTTACATTGTATCTCTCTATTTCCCATCTGATCGATGTTTATAAACAATGTTACTTTGTATCTCTCTATTTCCCGTCTGATCGATGTTTATAAACAATGTTACTTTGTATCTCCCGTCTGATTGATGTTTATAAACAATGTTTCTTTGTATCTCTCTATCTCTCGTCTGATCGATGTTTATAAACAATGTTACTTTGTATCTCTCTATCTCCCGTCTGATCGATGTTTATAAACAATGTTACATTGTATCTCTCTATTTCCCATCTGATCGATGTTTATAAACAATGTTACTTTGTATCTCTCTATTTCCCGTCTGATCGATGTTTATAAACAATGTTACTTTGTATCGAGAGTATAAATTCAGTTCCTCTAATCTTTCCTCATAGCTGAGCTCTCCCATGCCTTGTATCAGTTTGGTTGCCCTTCTCTGTACTTTCTCCAGTTCCCCAATGTTATTTTTGTGAATTGGAGCCCAAAACTGAACTGCATATTCCAGATGAGGTTTAACTAATGATTTGTACCGGGGGAGGGGGGGGGGGATGATATCTCTCTCTTTAATTGGATACTTATAGGCAGCTCCTGAAAAGTCCCGTGGTTCCCTTCTGTTCTATGGTGTCGGTTCTGAGGTTTTAGTGCCATCACCTAGTTAGTCCATCAGTGCCATCCAATCAGATGGGAGACAGAGAGATACAAAGTAACATTGTTTATAAACATCGATCAGATGGGAGATAGAGAGATACAAAGTAACATTGTTTATAAACATCGATCAGATGGGAGATAGAGAGATACAAAGTAACATTGTTTATAAACATCGATCAGACGGGAGATAGATACAAAGTAACATTGTTTATAAACATTGATCAGACGGGAGATAGAGAGATACAAAGTAACATTGTTTATAAACATCGATCAGACGGGAGATAGAGATACAAAGTAACATTGTTTATAAACATCGATCAGATGGGAGATAGAGAGATACAAAGTAACATTGTTTATAAACATTGATCAGACGGGAGATAGAGAGATACAAAGTAACATTGTTTATAAACATCGATCAGACGGGAGATAGAGAGATACAAAGTAACATTGTTTATAAACATCGATCAGACGGGAGATAGAGATACAAAGTAACATTGTTTATAAACATCGATCAGACGGGAGATAGAGAGATACAAAGTAACATTGTTTATAAACATTGATCAGACGGGAGATAGAGAGATACAAAGTAACATTGTTTATAAACATCGATCAGACGGGAGATAGAGAGATACAAAGTAACATTGTTTATAAACATTGATCAGACGGGAGATGGAGAGATACAAAGTAACATTGTTTATAAACATTGATCAGACGGGAGATAGAGATACAAAGTAACATTGTTTATAAACATCGATCAGATGGGAGATAGAGAGATACAAAGTAACATTGTTTATAAACATCGATCAGACGGGCGATGGAGAGATACAAAGTAACATTGTTTATAAACATCGATCAGACGGGAGATGGAGAGATACAAAGTAACATTGTTTATAAACATCGATCAGATGGGAGATAGAGAGATACAAAGTAACATTGTTTATAAACATCGATCAGATGGGAGATAGAGAGATACAAAGTAACATTGTTTATAAACATCGATCAGACGGGAGATAGAGAGATACAAAGTAACATTGTTTATAAACATCGATCAGACGGGCGATAGAGAGATACAAAGTAACATTGTTTATAAACATCGATCAGACGGGAGATGGAGAGATACAAAGTAACATTGTTTATAAACATTGATCAGACGGGAGATAGAGAGATACAAAGTAACATTGTTTATAAACATCGATCAGACGGGCGATAGAGAGATACAAAGTAACATTGTTTATAAACATTGATCAGACGGGCGATAGAGAGATACAAAGTAGATCATTAGACAATTCGGTTGTATCCAGATTGTATCGTCTTTTATACTCCAGTAACCTTCTCACCCATATTGAGGGATCATTTGTGGTCAATGGATACTTAGTCTACATAAACCCTCACCTGGTGAAGCAGCCCATTGGTTTAATCACTTGTACCGCGGAGCGAGCGCTACGGGCAGGCTAGGCCGAACTTCAGGTTTTGAGGCTCGCATGCACATGCCCCCACCCCCCACCCGACCTGCACTGTGATTGGATACAGCGTAAGTTTGGTAGCTGATTTCATCCCATGATTTTGGCCGAAGTCAGCTGATCGGCTGTGTCCAATCACAGGGAACAGCGATCTGGCTGTTTATCCAATAATAAATTGCCGTAAAGTATAGGAAAAGCGGCACACGTTACCAGGGGCGGACTGACAACTCATGGGGCCCCCGGGCAATAGGGGATCATGGGGCCCCTGTGTCCATGCCCACACTCAAATCACACCAAAAAAAAGCCTTTGAAAGGTACCAGAGTAGAAAAAGTCCTTTTGTGTTCTTTTAGGTTTTTTTTGTGTGTTCTTTTAAATGTTGGTCTATTTTAGTTTATATAATAAAAAAAATATTAAAAAAACAGTGGTGATTAAATTCCACCAAAAGAAAGCTTTATCTTTGTGGAAAAAAAAAACAATATCAATTTCGGAGGGGGTGGTAATTCACTCGCACGTCACAAAATACATTTTGGCCTAACTTTATGAAAAAAAAATAGATTTTTTAAATTTTCATTGTTGATGTTTTATAGCATAAAGTAGAAAATGTCCTTTTGTGTTTTTTTGGGTTTTTTTGTGTGTTCTTTTACATTTTGGTCTATTTTAGTTTATATAATAAAAAAATGAAAAAAAAACTGGTGATTAAATACCAACAAAAGAAAGCTCTATCTGTGTAAAAGAAAAAAAAAAAAAGCTATCAATTTCAGAGGGGGTGGTCCTTCACTCGCAAGCAGAAAAATACATTTTGGCCTAACTGTATGAAAAAAAAATAGATTTTTAAAATTTTTATTTATGTTTTATAACAGAAAGTAGAAAATGTCGGGGGTTTTTTTTTGTGTGTTCTTTTAAATTTTGGTCTATTTTAGTTTATATAATAGAAAAAGAAAAAAAAACAGTGGTGATCAAATACCAACAAAAGAAAGCTCTGTGAAAAAAAAAAAAAAAATATCAATTTCGGAGGGGGTGGCCCTTCACTCGCACGCAGAAAAATACATTTTGGCCTAACTTTATGAAAAAAAAATATTTTTTAAATTTTCATTGTTGATGTTTTTTAGCATAAAGTAGAAAATGTCCTTTGTGGTTTTTTTTTGTGTTCTTTTTGGCCTAACTTTATGAAAAAAAAAAAGATTTTTGTAATTTTTATTAATGTTTTATAACAGAAAGTAGAAAATGTCCTATGTGTTTTTTTTGTGTGTTCTTTAAAATGTTGGTCTATTTTAGTTTATATAATAAAAAAAGGAAAAAAAAAACAGTGGTGCTTAAATACCACCAAAAGAAAGCTTTATCTTTGTGAAAAGATAAAAAAAGCTATCAATTTCGGAGGGGGTGGTAATTCACTCGCACGCAGAAAAATACATTTTGGCCTAACTGTATGAAAAAAAAATAGATTTTTAAAATTTTTATTTATGTTTTATAACAGAAAGTAGAAAATGTCCTATGTGTTTTTTTTGTGTGTTCTTTAAAATGTTGGTCTATTTTAGTTTATATAATAAAAAAAGGAAAAAAAACAGTGGTGATCAAATACCACCAAAAGAAAGCTTTATCTTTGTGAAAAGAAAAAAAAAGCTATCAATTTCGGAGGGGGTGGTAATTCACTCGCACGCAGAAAAATACATTTTGGCCTAACTTTATGAAAAAAAAATATTTTTTAAATTTTCATTGTTGATGTTTTATAGCATAAAGTAGAAAATGTCCTTTTGTGTTTTTTTGGGTTTTTTTGTGTGTTCTTTTACATTTTGGTCTATTTTAGTTTATATAATAAAAAAATGAAAAAAAAACTGGTGATTAAATACCAACAAAAGAAAGCTCTATCTGTGTAAAAGAAAAAAAAAAAAGCTATCAATTTCAGAGGGGGTGGTCCTTCACTCGCACGCAGAAAAATACATTTTGGCCTAACTGTATGAAAAAAAAATAGATTTTTAAAATTTTTATTTATGTTTTATAACAGAAAGTAGAAAATGTCGGGGTTTTTTTTTTGTGTGTTCTTTTAAATTTTGGTCTATTTTAGTTTATATAATAGAAAAAGAAAAAAAAAACAGTGGTGATCAAATACCAACAAAAGAAAGCTCTGTGAAAAAAAAAAATATATATATCAATTTCGGAGGGGGTGGTCCTTCACTCGCACGCAGAAAAATACATTTTGGCCTAACTTTATGAAAAAAAATATTTTTTAAATTTTCATTGTTGATGTTTTATAGCATAAAGTAGAAAATGTCCTTTTGTGTTTTTTTGGGTTTTTTTGTGTGTTCTTTTACATTTTGGTCTATTTTAGTTTATATAATAAAAAAATGAAAAAAAAACTGGTGATTAAATACCAACAAAAGAAAGCTTTATCTGTGTAAAAGAAAAAAAAAAAAAAGCTATCAATTTCAGAGGGGGTGGTCCTTCACTCGCAAGCAGAAAAATACATTTTGGCCTAACTGTATGAAAAAAAAATAGATTTTTAAAATTTTTATTTATGTTTTATAACAGAAAGTAGAAAATGTCGGGGTTTTTTTTTTGTGTGTTCTTTTAAATTTTGGTCTATTTTAGTTTATATAATAGAAAAAGAAAAAAAAAACAGTGGTGATCAAATACCAACAAAAGAAAGCTCTGTGAAAAAAAAAAAATATATATCAATTTCGGAGGGGGTGGTCCTTCACTCGCACGCAGAAAAATACATTTTGGCCTAACTTTATGAAAAAAAAATATTTTTGAAATTTTCATTGTTGATGTTTTTTAGCATAAAGTAGAAAATGTCCTTTGTGGGTTTTTTTTTGTGTTCTTTTTGGCCTAACTTTATGAAAAAAAAAAAAAGATTTTTGTAATTTTTATTAATGTTTTATAACAGAAAGTAGAAAATGTCCTATGTGTTTTTTTTGTGTGTTCTTTAAAATGTTGGTCTATTTTAGTTTATATAATAAAAAAAGGAAAAAAAACAGTGGTGATCAAATACCACCAAAAGAAAGCTTTATCTTTGTGAAAAGAAAAAAAACGATATCAATTTCGGAGGGGGTGGTCCTTCACGCGCAAGCTGAAAAATACATTTTGGCCTAACTGTATGGAAAAAAAATAGATTTTTAAAATTTTTATTTATGTTTTATAACAGAAAGTAGAAAATGTCGGGGTTTTTTTTTTGTGTGTTCTTTTAAATTTTGGTCTATTTTAGTTTATATAATAGAAAAAGAAAAAAAAAACAGTGGTGATCAAATACCAACAAAAGAAAGCTCTGTGAAAAAAAAAAAATATATATCAATTTCGGAGGGGGTGGTCCTTCACTCGCACGCAGAAAAATACATTTTGGCCTAACTTTATGAAAAAAAAATATTTTTGAAATTTTCATTGTTGATGTTTTTTAGCATAAAGTAGAAAATGTCCTTTGTGGTTTTTTTTTTGTGTTCTTTTTGGCCTAACTTTATGAAAAAAAAAAAGATTTTTGTAATTTTTATTAATGTTTTATAACAGAAAGTAGAAAATGTCCTATGTGTTTTTTTTGTGTGTTCTTTAAAATGTTGGTCTATTTTAGTTTATATAATAAAAAAAGGAAAAAAAACAGTGGTGATCAAATACCACCAAAAGAAAGCTTTATCTTTGTGAAAAGAAAAAAAACGATATCAATTTCGGAGGGGGTGGTCCTTCACGCGCAAGCTGAAAAATACATTTTGGCCTAACTGTATGGAAAAAAAATAGATTTTTAAAATTTTTGTTGATGTTTTATAGCATAAAGTAGAAAATGTCCTTTTGTGTTTTTTGGGGTTTTTTTTTGTGTTCTTTTAAATTTTGGTCTATTTTAGTTTATATAATAAAAAAATAAAAGAAAAAACATTGGTGATCAAATACCACCAAAAGAAAGTGTGAAAAAAAAAGCAATCTCAATTTGGGGGGGGGGGGGGGGTCCTTCACTCGCACTTCTGGGTTACACGATATTCTGTAATGGAGATGTCTTGGATATGGTGGTCTGTGTCGCGGATCACTTTTAATAATCGCGGACGAACTCTGCGCAGAGCTGTGTACACTTTATCGATCAGCACTTTGTTTCGCACGGATTGCTTTGGACGTTAATTTTGGATTTTAATAGTCAGACTTTCGCCGTTTTTGAGATGTGTATTGGGAATCGATTGTATTTTATCGATGGGGAATTGTATAATAATTGATTGATTTTGCTATTTTTGCGTTAGATCATCAGTTTTAGAAATCCTCAGACCAGTATTGATAAGGAGTGTCAGTCATTTCCTCGGTCCGTCCTCTGGATGGGGGATGGGCGGGTAGCAATTGGCTGTGAACTCTTCTGGAGTAATAAACTATTTATACAATAATCGCGATGATTTCTGCCAAGAAACGTCTGTAGGAAATAAGATCTTCTGTGTGAGAGGAGAGGAGAGGAGAGGAGTCACCTTGTGCAGTTTTATCATAAGATAAACCACTTATCAAACTTTCCACAAATAATAACGAAGTATAACATGAAACTAAATGTTACTTAAACTGAAGGCCTTTATAATTCCCTAACTCTCCTCTCCTGAAATACTCTGCGCTGCTGGAGGACTCCGCTCCTTCCTCTATAACTCTCCTCTCCTGAAATACTCTGCACTGCTGGAGGACTCCTCTCCTTCCTCTATAACTCCTCTCCTGAAATACTCTGCACTGCTGGAGGACTCCGCTCTTTCCTCTATAACTCATCTCCTGAAATACTCTGCACTGCTGGAGGACTCCGCTCCTTCCTCTATAACTCTCCTCTCCTGAAATACTCTGCGCTGCTGGAGGACTCCGCTCCTTCCTCTATAACTCCTCTCCTGAAATACTCTGCACTGCTGGAGGACTCCTCTCCTTCCTCTATAACTCTCCTCTCCTGAAATACTCTGCTCTGCTGGAGGACTCCGCCCCTTCCTCTATAACTCCCCTCTCCTGAAATACTCTGCACTGCCGGAGGACTCCGCCCCTTCCTCTATAACTCCTCTTCTGAAATACTCTGCTCTGCTGGAGGACTCCGCCCCTTCCTCTATAACTCCTCTCCTGAAATACTCTGCGCTGCTGGAGGACTCCGCTCCTTCCTCTATAACTCTCCTCTCCTGAAATACTCTGCGCTGCTGGAGGACTCCTCTCCTTCCTCTATAACTCCTCTCCTGAAATACTCTGTACTGCTGGAGGACTCCGCTCCTTCCTCTATAACTCCTCTCCTGAAATACTCTGCACTGCTGGAGGACTCCTCTCCTTCCTCTATAACTCTCCTCTCCTGAAATACTCTGCTCTGCTGGAGGACTCCTCTCCTTCCTCTATAACTCCTCTCCTGAAATACTCTGCTCTGCCGGAGGACTCCGCCCCTTCCTCTATAACTCCCCTCTCCTGAAATACTCTGCACTGCCGGAGGACTCCGCCCCTTCCTCTATAACTCCTCTCCTGAAATACTCTGCACTGCTGGAGGACTCCGCTCCTTCCTCTATAACTCTCCTCTCCTGAAATACTCTGCACTGCTGGAGGACTCCGCTCCTTCCTCTATAACTCCTCTCCTGAAATACTCTGCGCTGCTGGAGGACTCCTCTCCTTCCTCTATAACTCCTCTCCTGAAATACTCTGCACTGCCGGAGGACTCCGCCCCTTCCTCTATAACTCCTCTCCTGAAATACTCTGCACTGCTGGAGGACTCCGCTCCTTCCTCTATAACTCTCCTCTCCTGAAATACTCTGCGCTGCTGGAGGACTCCGCTCCTTCCTCTATAACTCCTCTCCTGAAATACTCTGCGCTGCTGGAGGACTCCGCTCCTTCCTCTATAACTCCTCTCCTGAAATACTCTGCTCTGCTGGAGGACTCCGCTCCTTCCTCTATAACTCCTCTCCTGAAATACTCTGCGCTGCTGGAGGACTCCTCTCCTTCCTCTATAACTCCTCTCCTGAAATACTCTGCGCTGCTGGAGGACTCCGCTCCTTCCTCTATAACTCCTCTCCTGAAATACTCTGCGCTGCTGGAGGACTCCTCTCCTTCCTCTATAACTCCTCTCCTGAAATACTCTGCTCTGCTGGAGGACTCCTCTCCTTCCTCTATAACTCCTCTCCTGAAATACTCTGCTCTGCTGGAGGACTCCGCTCCTTCCTCTATAACTCTCCTCTCCTGAAATACTCTGCGCTGCTGGAGGACTCCGCTCCTTCCTCTATAACTCTCCTCTCCTGAAATACTCTGCGCTGCCGGAGGACTCCGCTCCTTCCTCTATAACTCCTCTCCTGAAATACTCTGCACTGCTGGAGGACTCCGCCCCTTCCTCTATAACTCTCCTCTCCTGAAATACTCTGCGCTGCTGGAGGACTCTGCTGTTTCCATAATATTGCTGTGTTGTGATTGCGCTTTACAATTATCCCAGTTATTCCCAGTGTTATAACAGTCACACTGCGCGCTTGCTGAGTTTCCCTTTAGTATCAGACGCAGATAGTTCCAGTCTGGATGGTGCGGCGATCCCCCCCGTCACCTGTTTGTCTTGAAAGACTCGGGGACCTTGCACTTTATTATTTATTGAGAGATAATGCAGCGCCAGCAGGATTATTGTTGTGATAGCGCTTCGCCTTTCACGAAAACCAGATTGCCGCGTGACTGACGGGTCTGTCAGTTGGTGAATGAAGACTGACAGTGTAATATTGAAAGCGCAACGCTCGCAGAACTGCCGCCTGAAGTTTTCTCATGACGCGGCATTTTTCCTATAAAAGACGGCAATTTTATTTGTCCTCCTTTCAATGTATCGCTTTCCACCCAGAACAACAATTTTGTTTTACTCAATAAGCAGAGAAGCGGAGGATCTCGGGGCGGGATTAACCTGTCAGGTGCCGGGAGTTCTCCAGAGAGCGCGCAATCACGGCTCGCAGTGTCACTGGAAGTTCTCCGGAGAACGCACGTTCACGGCTCGCAATATCAACAGAAGTTCTCCGGAGAACGCGCGTTCACGGATCGCACTGTCACTGGAAGTTCTACGGAGAACACGCGTTCACGGCTCGCAATATCAACAGAAGTTCTCCGGAGAACGCGCGTTCACGGATCGCACTGTCACTGGAAGTTCTACGGAGAACACGCGTTCACGGCTCGCAATGTCAACAGAAGTTCTCCGGAGAATCATGGCTCGCACTGTCACTGTAATTTCTCCGGAGAACGTGCGTTCATGGATCGCACTGTCACTGGAATTTCTCCGGAGAACGTGCATTCACGGATCGCAGTGTCACTGGAAGTTCTCCGGAGAACGCGCGTTCATGGATCGCACTGTCACTGGAATTTCTCCGGAGAATGTGCGTTCACGGCTCGCACTGTCACTGGAAGTTCTACGGAGAACGCGCATTCACGGCTCGCAATATCAACAGAAGTTCTACGGAGAATGCGCGTTCACTGCTCGCGATGTCAACAGAAGTTCTACGGAGAACGCGCGTTCACGGCTCGCAGTGTCACTGGAAGTTCTCCGGAGAATGTGCGTTCACGGCTCGCACTGTCACTGGAAGTTCTCCGGAAAACGCGCGTTCACGGATCGCATTGTCACTGGAAGTTCTCCGGAGAATGCGCGTTCACGGATCGCAGTATCACTGGAAGTTCTCCGGAGAATGTGCGTTCACGGTTCGCATTGTCACTGGAAGTTCTACGGAGAACGCGCATTCACAGATCGCAGTGTCACTGGAAGTTCTCCGGAGAACACGCATTCACAGATCGCAGTGTCACTGGAAGTTCTCCGGAGAATGCGCATTCACAGATCGCAGTGTCACTGGAAGTTCTCCGGAGAATGCGCATTCACGGATCGCACTGTCACTGGAAGTTCTCCGGAGAATGCACGTTCACAGCTCGCAGTATCAATGGAAGTTTTCCGGAGAACGCGTGTTCAGGGCTCGCAATGTCAACGGAAGTTCCTTTCTCACACTTAGGAGGTGTGGAGGGAATGAGAGTGCCACATATATACACCAATCAGCCATGACCTTATGACCACCCACCTCCATCAATGAGCCCCCTCCCCTCATTTCCTTCAATGTGCCTTCCCCCCTACCTTTATCAATGAGCCCCCCCCATCTCCTTCAATGTGCCTTCACCCCCTCACCTCTATCAATAAGCCCACCTCCAAAAATGAGCCCCCTCTCATCTCCTTCAATTAGCCTCCCCCCCACCTCCATCAATGAGCCCCCCCCCATCAATGAACTTCCCCCTCCATCAATGAGCCTTCCCTCCCCACCCCCATCGATGAGCCTTCCCTCCTCCCACCTCCATCAATGAGCCTCCTATCCCACCTCCATCAATGAGCCTCCTATCCCACCTCCATCAATGAGCCTCCTATCCCACCTCCATCAATGAGCCTTCCCTCCCCACCTCCATCAATGAGTGTTCCCTCCTTACCTCCATCAAATAACCTCCCCCCTACCTCCATCAATGAGCCTCCCCCCTACCTCCATCAATGAGCCTCCCCCCGTCCTCCATCAATGAGCCTCCCCCCGACCTCCATCAATGAGCCTTCCCTCCACCCCCATCGATGAGCCTTCCCTCCTCCCACCCCCATCGATGAGCCTTCCTGCCCAACCTCCATCAATGAGCCCCCCACACTATTAATGGACCTTGCCCACCCTTGACCCTGTCACTGGTTTTCCTCCCTTGGACCCCTCTTGGTCAGTCCTGACCTCTGCAGACCAGGAACATCCCACAAGAGCTGCAGTTTTGGAGTTGACCCAGTCGTCTAGACATTACGATTTGGTCCTTGTCAAAGTCCCTCAGATCCTCATTCTTGTCCATTTTTTCTGCTTTCAACACATCAACTTCAGGGACAATATGTTCTCTTTCAGATGTCATTGGTACCAGAAAATCAATGTTTTTCCCTTTTACCTGTCCATGGTCAGAGTTATGGCTGATCATTGTAAGTCCTGGAAATATTTCACACCACAGGAGGTCGCCAGACAAATAAATGCGATAAATAACATCAAATACCACATTGTTACCTTATATATAAAAAAAGTATCAATTTAAATTTTAATTTCATTGTATTTTGTTTTTTTCCAGCCAATGATGAGCTCCAAAAATACGTCGGATTTTCTTGCACCCAACTTTCATGTGAAATAACCCAACTCTCCTCTTCTGAAATATTCTGCAAACTGCTGGGGAGGCCCAACCAACTATAGTTATTTTTTTGGGGCGGTTTTTCAGGCTCCGCCCCTGCAGAGCCACACCAGTCATTCAGAGATTTTGTAGTTCTCGATGAATTGTGAGGGCGCTGATGAGCACTCTCATAATTTATGGATTCTTCCTGCATACTGACAGTCTGCAGGAGCTTGACTTTGCACCCAACCATCCGCTTATTGCAGGTGCAATGCTCTGCAGGCGCCTGAGAAAAAAAAAATTAACTTCTTCACCTGAAAAATTATGTGCTTTTGTTTTATTTTTGTTTTTTTAAAAGTGAACTTGGCCTGTAAGCCCTAATGAAGGGGGAGGTGCTAATCTCTGAAACACGTTGGGACAAAATTTACCTTGCCAGTGCAAGCATAGATCTATACTCAGAAAAGTTTACACCCCCCCCCCAAAAAAAAAAGAAACAAAAAAAACAAACAAAACAAATAACAAACACACACCCACCCCCTCCCAAAAAAAAAAAAAAAAACAGGCAGACTCAATAAACCACTTGGACTTTTTCTGCTGTCACTTTTCTATGTTTCTATTTCACTGATCCTCTTGTACAAAAAATAAAAAGTGCTGTATTCAGAAATGCATTGTCAGGTTCTCCCTTTATATTTCACCTCCACCTAATCCCTCTTTTAAAAACAAACACCCCCTCCCAAAAAACAAACAGGCAAAATCAATGGTCCACTCGGATTTTTTCTGCCGTCACTTTTCTATGTTAATATGTCACTGATCCTCTTGTAAAAAAAAATGTGCTATATTCAGAAATCCATTGTCAGGTTCTCCCTTCATATTTCACCTCCAACTAATTCCTCTTTAAAAACAAACAACCCCTTTTAAAAAAAAAAGAAACGACAAACCAGGCAAATTCGATGCACCACTCGGACTTTTTCTGCCGTCACTTTTCTATGTTTCTATTTCACTGATCCTCTTGTAAAAAAAAAAAAAAATTGCTGTATTCAGAAATCCTTTGTCAGGTTCTCCCTTAATATTTCACCTCCACCTAATCCCTCTTTAAAAACAAACACCCCCTTCCAAAAAACAGGCAAATTCGATGCACCACTTTAGAAACATAGAAAAATTACGGCAGAAAAAAAAATCTAAGTGGTGCATTGAATTTGCCTGTTTTTTGGAAGGGGGTGTTTGTTTTTAAAGAGGGATTAGGTGTAGGTGAAATATAAAAGGGAGAACCTGACAACAGATTTCTGAATACAGCTAAATTTTTTTTTATTTTTTTGTACAAGAGGATCAGTGACATAGAAACATAGAAAAATGACGGCAGAAAAAGTCCAAGTGGTTGTCACTGATCCTCTTGTACAATGCAAAAAAAATACAATTTACTGTATTCAGAAACCTTTTGTCGGGTTCTCCCGTCATATTTCACCTCCACCTAATCCCTCTTTTAAAAACGAGCACCCCCTCCCAAAAAACAAGAAAAAAGGCAGATTCGATGTACCACTCAGACTTTTTCTGCCGTTACTTTTCTATGTTTCTATTTCACTGATCCTCTTGTACAAAAAATAAAAAAAATTTAGCTGTATTCAGAAATCCGTTGTCAGGTTCTCCCTTTTATATTTCACCTCCACATAATCCCTCTTCAAAAACAAACACCCCCTCCCAAAAAACAGGCAGATTCGATGGTCCACTCTGATTTTTTTCTGCCGTCACTTTTCTATGTTTCTATGTCACTGATCCTCTTGTAAAAAAAAAAAAAAAGTGCTATATTCAGAAATCCATTGTCAGGTTCTCCCTTCATATTTCACCTCCAACTAATTTCTCTTTAAAAACAAACAACCCCTTTAAAAAAAACAAATGACAAACCAGGCAAATTTGATGCACCACTTGGACTTTTTCTGCCATCACTTTTCTATGTTTCTATTTCACTGATCCTCTTGTAAAAAAAAAAAAAAAATAGCTGTATTCAGAAAAAAAAAGAAAACAGGCAGATTCGATGGACCACTCAGACTTTTTCTGCCGTCACTTTTCTATGTTTCTATTTCACTGATCCTCTTGTAAAAAAAAAATAGCTGTATTCAGAAAAAAAAAGAAACCAGGCAGATTCGATGGACCACTCGGACTTTTTCTGCCGTCACTTTTCTATGTTTCTATTTCACTGATCCTCTTGTAAAAAAAAAAAAAATTGCTGTATTCAGAAATCCATTGTCAGGTTCTCCCTTCATATTTCACCTCCACCTAATCCCTCTTCAAAAACAAACACCCCCTCCCAAAAAAACAGGCAGAATCGATGGTCCACTCGGATTTTTTCTGCCGTCACTTTTCTATGTTTCTATGTCACTAATCCTCTTGTACAATAAAAAAAAATACAATTTACTGTATTCAGAAACCTGTTGTCAGGTTCTCCCGTCATATTTCACCTCCACCTAATCCCTCTTTTAAAAACGAGCACCCCCTCCCAAAAAACAAGAAAAAAGGCAGATTCGATGTACCACTCAGACTTTTTCTGCCGTCACTTTTCTATGTTTCTATTTCACTGATCCTCTTGTACAAAAAAATTAAAAAAATTTAGCTGTATTCAGAAACCCATTGTCAGGTTCTCCCTTTTATATTGCACCTCCACCTAATCCTTCTTCAAAAACAAACACCCCTCCCAAAAAAACAGGCAGAATCGATGGTCCACTCGGATTTTTTCTGCCGTCACTTTTCTATGTTTCTATGTCACTAATCCTCTTGTACAAAAAAAAAAAAAAATTAGCTGTATTCTGAAATCCGTTGTCAGGTTCTCCCTTTTATATTTCACCTCCACCTAATCCCTTATTTAAAAAAACAAATCGCTCGGCAATTCGCCCGCGCTTTCAAACGCAGCGGCGCTCTTATCC
Source organism: Staurois parvus (assembly GCF_062004578.1). Taxonomy (NCBI): domain Eukaryota; kingdom Metazoa; phylum Chordata; class Amphibia; order Anura; family Ranidae; genus Staurois; species Staurois parvus. Next base: position 9,484 of record NW_028321662.1, on the reverse strand, counting down.
GAGGCCTCGTTCGCCGGAGACGTTTTTTATTGAACGCGATTCACCCGACGTCGATTGCTCATTCCGAAAGTATGCTTTGAACTTAATGAATTATTGAAAGCAATTTGTTTTGCATAATACAGTCACATCATTGCGAATTTGTTTCCTTAATGCATTCGTTACCCAAACAGCCTGGCCTCATAGACTCCCTCTCATTAAGAAGAAGAAGAAAAAAAAAAAAAAGAAAATAGTTTATTAATCTTGCTGAGCTGGTTATTTATTTATATCTTCTGGCGCGATGATTACTCACTAATCACATCGAATTACTGGCGAGTCGTCGTGATTTCTCAATAAACGGCCGGAGTATTCCGCTTTGTCTTCTTCTGTTTTCTCTTAAATGCGGTTTTTGCTTTTGCCACTTCCTGCGAGTGAACATCTGAGGATCCCTTGTTCTTCTAACGTTGACGTGACGCCGGACTCCATAAAAAATCCGCAGAGACCCCCGTTGGTGGCGGCGAGAATCACCGGCGCAATCGCTTTCAGAGTCCTGTGTGATTTTTTTTTTTTTTTTTTTTTTTTTCCCCCCACCCCGGATCAAAGCACATAAAAGCAATTTAGATTTCCTTTTTATATATTTTCGCCTCTTCTGTTGTTACGACGTCTCGGCTGCTCCCTTGTTATCCGGAACACTTCAGAGGTGTAGTTTAGCTGCTGCTCAAAAGTCAAACCTTTATAAAAAAAAAAGCAGCAAAGTATCACTCCATTCTATATTTATACAAAAAAAAATTTTTTTTTTTTTCCTATTATCTTTTGAAATCGGTTCTACGAGGAGTACAGACATTAACAAACAATAACCTGTCGTGGATAAAGCAAGGTCGATGTAGAAATCTCTTTTGATAGACCCGCCGCCTCTGGCAACTGGGAAGGCATCCGATTTTAGTGGCTTTCGGTCCAGGCGCGGATTTATTCCAAGGTAAAATGTAAAAAAAAAAAAAAAAAAGATGTTTTGTCTCAAATCCAACGCGTTTCGGGGCTTGGCACCCCTCGCTCATCAGAACCTCAAGAGGCCGGTTCCTTCTTTTTAACCAATGCTTGAGATGAGATCTATACTCAAAGAAGTAAATGAAAAAAAATAAATAAATAAATGTTTTGTCTCAAAACCAACGCGTTTCGGGGCTTAGCACCCATCCCCCTCCCTCATCAGAACCTCAAGAGGGCAGTTCCTTCTTTTTAGCCAATGCTTGAGACGAGATCTATACTCAGACAAAAAAAGTAAAAAAAACAGCCAAACAAAGAAAAACCAAATAAGATGTTTTGTCTCAAAGCCAACGCGTTTTGGGGCTTAGCACCCCTCCCCCTCCCTCATCAGAACCTCAAGAGGGCGGTTCTTTCTTTTTAACCAGTGCTTGAGGCGAGATCTATACTCGGATAGAAAAAAAAAAAACTAAACAAAAAAAACAAATAAGATGTTTTGTGTCAAAGCCAACGCGTTTCAGGGCTTGGCACCCCCCCCTCCTATATCAGAACCTCAAGAGGGCAGTTTCTTCTTTTTAACCAATGCTTGAGATGAGATCTATACTCAGACAAAAAAGTAAAAAAAAAACAAATAAGATGTTTTGTTTCAAATCCAACGCGTTTCGGGGCTTGGCACCCCTCCCCCCTTATCAGGACCTCAAGAGGGCGGTTCCTTCTTTTTAACCAGTGCTTGAGACGAGATCTATACTCAGATAAAAATGTAAAAAAAAAAACCTAAACAAAAAAAAACAAATAAGATGTCTCAAAATTCCAACGCGTTTTGGAGCTTAGCACCCCTCCCCCTTATCAGGACCTCAAGAGGACCCCGCCTTTATAAAACTATCAATATTTTGTAATGAGAGGAAAAATGTGTCCATGGGACTTTTCCTCCTTTAAAGAGTAACTCTACTATTATGGAGTACAAAAACCCCTCCCTCTTTTTAAAAAAAAGATGAACTTAGCCTAATGAGGGGGAGGTGCTGAGCTCCGAAACGCGTTGGAACAAAATGTATCTTATTTTACCTTGGGATAAATCTGTGGCTGGGGGTTTGTGGCAGTTCCTTCTTTTTAACCAATGCTTGGAACAAAATTTAAAAAAAAAGATGTTTTGTCTCGAACCCAACGCGTTTTGGAGTTTAGCACCCCCTCCTTATCAGGACCTCAAGAGGACCCCACCTTTATAAAACCATCAATATTTTGTAATGAAAGGAGAAATGTGTCCATGTGACTTTTCCTCTTTAAAGAGTAACCTTACTATTGTGGAGAAGAAAAAACCCCTCCCCCTTTTTTTAAAAAGACGAACTTAGCATTTAAGCACTAATGAAGGGGGGTGCTGAGCACCGAAACGCATTGGGAATAAAACATATTATTTTACCTTGGGATAAATCTGTGGCGGTTCCTTCTATTTAACCAATGCTTGGGACAAAGTTTAAAAAAAAAACAAAGAAAAATCAAAACAAAATAAGATGTTTGGTCCCAAACCAACGCATTTCGGAACTTAGCACCCCCAGCATAAATAGCTGTTTGTTTCTCTGTGTCCTGGTGCAGAGTGAGCCCGGGTTCACTTTTTTTTTGTGTGATTTTGGCCAATGAAGTCCACAATGAAGCGGCTGGCATGACGCCCCAGCCATGTGAATGGGCGCTCGAGGTGTTGCAGTCATTTTTTTTTTTCCGCATTTTTTTTTTTTTGCGCCTGGCAAAAAAAAATTGCAACAACCATCTTTATTTTCTAGGGCCTCTGCTTAAAAAAATAAAATTAAATTTGGGGGTTCTAAGTAATTTTCTAGCAAAAAAAAATGAATTTTGACATGTATGTGAGAAATGTCAGAATTGGCCCTGGGAGTTAAGTTGTTAAAATAAATAAATACAATTTTAATAATATATATTTACTATATAATAATAAAATTATATATATATATATTAAATTGTATTTATTTTAAATCATAATATATTTTAATAAATATGTTATATATAAAATATATAACAATAATAATGATTAATTTATACATTTAAATAATAATAATAGTAATAAATACTTTTTTTGTATGATTGTGGGCAATATGCGTTGATAGTCATCCACAATGAAGCAGCTGCCATTACACGCCCCAACAATGTGAATGGGCCCTCGAGGTGTTGCAGCCATTTTTTTGCGCATTTTGTTTTCTGCACAAATACAGCCTGGCAAAAAACAAAAATTGCAGCACCCATCTTTATTCTCTATGGCCTCTGCTTAAAAAAAAAAAATATATATTTATATATTAAATTAAAAATATATATATTTTTTATATATATATATATATATATATATATTTGGGGGCTCTAAGTAATTTTCTAGCAAAGAAAAAAAAAAGTTAATTTTGACATGTATGTGAGAAATGTAAGAATTGGCCTGGGAGTTAAGTTGTTAAAAAATAAATAAATACAATTTAAGGATATATATTTACTGTATAATAATAATAAAATATATTTATATATATATATATATATATATATATATATAAATAATTTATACATTTAAATAACAAATTAATAATTACTTTTTTTTTGTATGAATGTGGGCAATATGCGTTAAAATAAATACAATTTAATAGAATATATTACCACATAATATATATATATATATACATATATATATATATATATATATAATATATATATATATATATATATGTGTGTGTGTGTGTATATATATATATATATATATATATATATAATAATAATTTATAAATTGAAATAATAAAAAATAATACTTTTTTTGTATGATTTGGGCAATATGCGTTGATAACCATCCACAATGGAGCGGCTGCCATGACACGTCCCAGCAATGTGAATGGGCCCTCTAGGTGTTGCAGCCATTTTTTTTGCGTCCCTCAGAATTAATTTCCCGTCTCATCCATAACTTTCTCCGGCGTGTCCCCCCCCCCCTCCCCCCACCTCCAGTAAATAATCGTATTTCTCAGAAACAAAAGAACTTTCATCTCCCGTTTAAAAGGAATAGTTAATTTAGTGTTTGCTTTCATCTGCTGAAATAATTACCTTTTTTTTTTTTCTTTTTCCCTCGAATAGTTTGTTTCTGGTCATTAAGGTTTCTGTAAAACGAAGTCGGGAGGGGAAAAAAAAAAAGTGGCTTTAATGTTCAGATCGACGCCGCGCCACATTGGGGCCGTTAACGTCAACCTACTTAAGGCAGAACTAATGTGTAACGCTCTCCGCCGTGGCGTTTTTTTTTTTTTTTTTTTTCTCATCGTTGGCCTGTTTAATGGCGCCCGTCCAAGGACATCACTGAGACTGTTGGATTTCATTGTCTTATTACTGCCGCCGTGAAAGTTTACGAGATTCCGAGGTGATCGCGCTGCTTCGTCTGCGATATTTTAATGCACATTTTTAAAACATTGTTGAACAATTTTGTTAATATTATATCTTATTAATATTATTTTTTTCCGTTGTATTACCTTTGCAGACGAGTGTACAAAGTGCTATTTATTGTGTCATTGTTACACTTCCCGGTACCACCCTCCCCCCCCCCCCCGTGCAATGCGGGTCCCCTTCCCCCCCAGGCATAGGGGGGGATTTGGATGGGTGGGGGGGGGGGGGGATTTGGATGGGTGGGGGGGGGGGATTTGGATGGGTGGGGATTTGTGCTCAAGGTGAAATTTTTTTTTTTCGGAGGTGGGCATTTTTGTTGGAGGCATACACGGGAGAGAGGATTTGAGATAGGGGGGTGGCAAAGATTTGTGCCAGGAATGGGGATTTCAGCAGGGGGAGGATTTTTGCTGTGAGGAGGGGAATTTTATTAGGGGTAACCATGCAATATAAGTGCTCGATTTTATTATTTATTTTTTTGGGGGGGAGGGTGGAGATTTGGCTCACACATAATGACCATACCTCTTGGGGGGCAGGTTCGCCCTGCCCACATGAAAGATATATTTTGAATATATTTTAAAAATATTGACATCTATTTGAAATACAAAAATGTTGGCCATATTCAATATATTTCAAAAGATATTTCAATAAATTAAAAAAAAAAAAATAATATATATATACACTGTATGCTGAAATGCATTTTTTATTACAAAATATATGAAAAATATTTTTAAAATACATTTTCAATTATACTGTATGTGTTTGAAAATACATTGAATCTACATTTTTTGGAAGTCATTTACAAATATATGTAACAATATATGTTAAAATGACTTTTTATATGTTAAAAAAAATCTGAAGAATTTATTTTAAAAATATATAAAAGGTTAAAAATATTTTCCAGAAATTTTGTAATATAGAAAAAATGCATTTCAACATGCAGTGTGTATGTGTGTATATATGTGTGTGTGTATATATGTGTATATATATATATGTATATATATATATGTATATATATATATAATTTCAATACATTTATTTTTTTTTTTTTTCCATAAACTTAGTAATATATAAAAAAATGTATTTTTAACATGCAGTGTATGTGTATATGTGTGTATGTGTGTATATATATATATATATATATATATATATATATATATATATATATATATATATATACCGATATATATATCAATACATATATTTTTTTTTCATAAATTATGTAATATATAAAAAAAGCATTTCAACATGCAGTGTGTGTATGTATGTACATATATATATAGATATATATATATATACACTGCATGTTGAAATATTTTTATATATTACAAAATTTTTTGAAAAAAAATATATATATGTATTTAAATTTATTGAATACGGCAAAAATTGTAGTACTTCAAAAATTTGTCAATATATTTGGGAAGAATATTTTAAAAACATATATCAAATATATTTTTCTTCCATGTGGGTTTGGCTCTAGCAGGGGCGGACTGACAACTCATGGGGCCCCCGGGCAATAGGAGATCATGGGGCCCCTGTGTCCTCACCCACACTCAAATAAGCCTATGAAAGGTACCAGGGGCATCTCATGGGGCCCCCTACTGACCCCGGGCCCTCGGGCAGTGCCCGAGTACCCGAATGGTCAGTCCGCCCCTGGGCTCTAGGTGATTTTATCTCGGCACTAGTTAAGTGGTTTGGATTTCCTACATCTGCCTGGCACTTTAAGCATCAATTCTTGGTGGGGTGGCCCTTTAAATAGTCGGTAAGATGGGATTGTGTTCCATTGCGTCTCGCTGTAATGTATCGGAGATCCTCCTGTTTCTGCAGCCTCTGCTGGTTAGAATGTTTTATCGAATTTAGGGAACATGTCGAACTTCTACTGACAGACGGACAAAGTCTGAGATATTGGGGATTGGGGGGGGGGGGGGACTTTGCTGATTGTCAGAAATAAAGAGGGCTGAGATATATTTTACTGAGAGCTGGAGCCGGCGTTGATAGCGGCCTGCGGGGTTTTAATAAACATGTGGTTTCCGCCTTCGATTTCAAAAGCTGATTAAACTTTTTAAAAGGTGAAAATCCAGACATCGAGCGAGACAGCCGAGCATTTTTAAAGTAGTCAATTACACGCCGTTCCCGATGACTTCAGAGCACTTTGTGCGATTGGGATTTTACGGCTCTTAGCGGCCAGACGGGGCTGCGCTCCAGAACGTGCCGCCGCTGTCAGGAGACTTCTTTAGAAGTTTTGTTTCTTCGCAAATTCGGGAATAAAATAGCAACTTAAATGCTAAAAACAGATATATACTGTATTGCCAAAAGTATTGGCCCTGCCCTCCCAATCATGTGATTCAGGTGTTCCAATCCCCTCCATATCATGTGATTCAGGTGTTCCAATCCCCTCCATATCATGTGATTCAGGTGTTCCAATCCCCTCCATATCATGTGATTCCGGTGTTCCAATCCCCTCCATATCATGTGATCCCGGTGTTCCAATCCCCTCCATATCATGTGATTCAGGTGTTCCAATCCCCTCCATATCATGTGATTCCGGTGTTCCAATCCTCTCCATATCATGTGATTCCGGTGTTCCAATCCCCTCCATATCATGTGGTTCAGGTGTTCCAATCCCCTCTATAACATGTGATTCCGGTGTCCCAATCCCCTCCATGGACACAGGTGTATACAATCATCCCCTAGGCATGCAGATGGCTTCTACAAACATTGGTGAAAGAATGGGTCGCTCTCAGGAGCTCAGTGACTCCAAGCTTGGTCCCGTGATAGGTGGCCCACCTGGGCAAGAAGTCCATCCGGGACATTTCCTGGCTACTAAATATTCCACGCTCAACTGTTAGTGGGATTATAACAAAGTGGAAGCAACTGGGAACAACAGCCTCTCAGTCACCAAGTGGTAGGCCACGTCACATGACAGGGCGGGGTCAGCGCATGCTGAAGCGCACGGTGCGCAGAAGTCGCCAACTGTCTGCAGAGTCAATAGCTAAAGACCTCCAAACTTGGTGTGGCCTTCAGATGAGCCCAACAACAGTGCGTAGAGAGCTTCATGGAATGGGTTTCCATGGCCGAGCAGCTGCATCCAAGCCTTCCATCACCAAGTGCAATGCAAAGCATTGGATGCCGTGGTGTAAAGCACGCCGCCACTGGACTCTAGAGCAGAGGAGACGTGTTCTCTGGAATGACCAATCACGCTTCTCTGTCTGGCAATTCGATGGGAGTGTCTGGGTTTGGCAGTTGCCAGGAGAACGGTCCTTCCCTGACTGCATTGTGCCAAGTGTAAAGTTTGGTGGAGGGGGGATTATGGTGTGGGGTTGTTTTTCAGCGGTTGGGCTTGGCCCCCTAGTTCCAGTGAAGGGAACTCTTAAGGCGACATTTTGGACAATTTCATGCTCCCAACTTTGTGGGAAGAGTTTGGGGATGGCCCCTTCCTGTTCCAACATGACTGCGCACCAGTGCACAAAGCAAGGTCCATAAAGACATGGAGGAGCCAGTTTGGGGTGGAGGAACTTGACTGTCCTGCACAGAGTCCTGACCTCAACCCCATAGAACACCTTTGGGATGAATTAGAGCAGAGACTGCGAGCCAGGCCTCCTCCCCCGACATCAGTGCCTGACCTGACAAATGTGCTTCTGGAAGAATGGTCCAACCTTCCCATAGACACCCTCCTAAACCTTGTGGACGGCCTTCCCAGAAGAGTTGAAGCTGTTATAGCTGCAAAGGGCAGGGCCAACTCAATATTGAACCCTACGGACTAAGACTGGGAGGGCCATTAAAGGCCATGTGTGTGGAAAGGGTGGGGCCAACTCAATATTGAACCCTACGGACTAAGACTGGGAGGCCATTAAAGGTCATGTGTGTGGGAAGGGAGGCGTCCAAATATTGAACCCTACGGACTAAGACTGGGGGGCCATTAAAGGTCGTGTGTGGAAAGGCCGGCCGACCAATACTTGGGGCAGTGTAGTGTACATCTATGTCTCTGCAGACACTTGTTGCCAATATTGTTACTTTTAATTTTTTTATGTTGCTTTTCTTGCCTGTCTTATGTTTTATTTACAAATATTTTAAAGGAGAATAAAAGGTGTTATGTGCCTCTGGAACCAAAAAAACGGAGGAGAGCGTTATGAGGTAATAGTCTCCTTAAAGTGGAGCTTCAGCCTCGGCTCCAACATGTGGTGCATATGATGTGCCCACATATTCTGCTTTAGCTCGGCGCATGTGCAGGTGATTTACTGCGCATGCTTGTGTGAAACCTCGCGCATGCACAAATGGTCGGGGAACTGGTGCATGCGTTGATGCACAGATTCCAGTAAGCCCACAACCACCGACCAGGGTTGTAGGAAGAGGCCTTGTCCTCATCAACATGGAGACAAGGTTCTTCCAGATCTGGTGAGCTTCCCAACCGCAGACCCCCGCGAGACCACCAGGCCAGGGTTGTGGGAAGAGGCCTTGTCCTCATCAACCTGGGGACAAGGTTCTTCCAGATTCCGGGGAGCTTCCCAACCGCAGACCCCCGCGAGACCACCAGGCCAGGGTTGCGGGGAAGAGGCCCTTGTTTTCTTCAACAAGAGTACAAGTGCTTTGCAAGGAGGTCCACTTGTCAAGGATTCCCCTCTTATGTTGAGGACATGGGGGGTTTTGGTGGGGATTGTCTTGGGGACCTCACTAGGGTTGCCACCTCATCCCTTTAAAACCAAACACATATTAATTACACAGGTTCTGTGGCTGATTAAGTCATTTGCCAGCTATTGGTGACCTTTAGAGGGGTCTGTGTGCCTTTTTTTGATAAAAGCCGAAAGGAAATACCATTTGCCAGCTACGGGGGACCATTAGAGGGGTCTGTGTGACTTTTTTTTTTTTTTTTTGTAAAAGCCAAAAGGGGAAATGTAATTTGCTAATTAACGGGGGACCTTTGGACCTTTAGGAAAGGTTCTGTTTTTTTTGTTTTTTTTTTGTAAAATCTGGAATCAAAAAATCATTTGCCAGCTATCGGGGACCTTTAGAGGGGTCTGTGTGCCTCTTTTTGGTAAAATCTGGAAGGGAAATGTCTTTTGCCAGCTATGTGGGGACCTTTAGAGGGGTTTGTGTGCCTTTTTTTGATAAAAGCCGTGAGGGAAATGTG
>NW_028321661.1:35000-43061 GCF_062004578.1 Staurois parvus | reverse complement strand
CCGGTTGTCTCTAGGACCAGAAGTGACTAGAAATCTGCCACATGGGGACACACACCGGAGATCTATCTCCCTCCTGACTTTGCCTCCAGTCCCGCCCTCTGCGGTGTCCGGGGATCAGCCCGCCACGGGAGTCAATAAGGAGAAAGGCGGAAAATCCCCCTAAATCAGGGACCGGTGGGAGAGCCGTCAGATGACGTCATCAGAGGGCGGTTCTGTCGATGTAGATAACCAATGGGACTAATAGCTGCCTCCATAGCACACGATCCGCCCTCTCTGTCCGGCCAGCCAATGTGTACCCCAGGAAGGGAGCACCAGCCCCGCCCTTCTTTCAGTCGTTATGGTAACGGGGCGGGGCCACATCGGAACGCTGCGAATGGAGGGGGAGCGTGGTGATCACGTGAGTTTCAGACGGATGCCGCTATTGGATGCCGCCCCAGACTCCCGGCATCCCCCGCGTGTAAACAGGAATGGCGGAGGAAGAGGGAGAGGAGGATCTGATCAACAACAACCACAACATGGGGAACCAGCTGCAGCTCATCCCGGGTACGGCCTGACCCCGCCCACCTACCCGCTACTTCCCTCCAACCCCGCCCACCTACCCCTGCACGCCGCCCACCTACCTCCAACATGGGGAACCAACTGCAGCTCATCCCGGGTACGACCTGACCACGCCCACACACCTCTATACCCCGCCCACCTGCCCTCTACTCCCCTCCTACCCCTCCACCCCGCCCACCTACCTCCAACATGGGGAACCAACTGAAGCTCACCCCAGGTACGACCTGACCACGCCCCCACACCTCTACACCCCGCCCACCTTCCCGCTACTCCCCTTCAACCCCGCCCACCTACCTACTACCTCTGCCAACCCCACCCACCTACCTACTACCCCTACAATCCACCTACCTCAACTCCACCCACCTACCTACTACCCCCTCCAACCCCGCCCACCTACATCTACACACCCCGCCCACCTACCTTCTACCCCCTCCAACCCCCCCACCTACATCTATACACCCTGCCCACCTACCTACTACCCCCTCCAACCCCGCCCACCTACATCTACACACCCTGCCCACCTACCTTCTACCCCCTCCAACCCCCCACCTACATCTATACACCCCACCCACCTACCTACTACCCCCTCCAACCCCGCCTACCTACCTTCTACCCCTCCAACCCCGCCCACCTACATCTACACACCCCACCCACCTACTACCTCCTCCAACCCCACCCACCTATGTCAACTCCACCCACCTACCTACCTACTACCCCAACAACCCCTCCCACCTACCTCCACCCCCGCCCACCTACCTACTACCCCCTCCAACCCCGCCCCCCCTATATCCACACACCCCACAAACCTACCTGCTACCTCCTCCAACCCCACCCACCTACAGCTACACACCCCGCCCACCTACCTCAACTCCACCCACCTACCTTCTCTACCTGACCTGTCCTGACCTCAACCCCATAGAACCACCTTTGGGATGAATTAGAGCGGAGACTGCGAGCCAGGCCTCCTCCCCCGACATCAGTGCCTGACCTGACAAATGTGCTTCTGGAAGAATGGTCCAACCTTCCCATAGACACCCTCCTAAACCTTGTGGGGGGCCTTCCCAGAAGAGTTGAAGCTGTTATAGTGCAAAGGGCGGGGCCAACTCAATATTGAACCCTACGGACTAAGACTGGGGGGCCATTAAAGGTCATGTGTGTGGAAAGGGCGGGGCCAACTCAATATTGAACCCTACGGACTAAGACTGGGGGGCCATTAAAGGTCATGTGTGTGGGAAGGGCGGGGCCAACTCAATATTGAACCCTACGGACTAAGACTGGGGGGCCATGAAAGGTCATTTATACAATGCATCTCCTCTATACAATGTATCGCTCCTCTCCAATATACAATGTATCTCCTCCTCTCCTCTATACAATGTATCTCTTCTCCTCTATACAATGCATCTCCTCTCCTCTATACAATGTATCTCTCCTCTCCTCTATACAATGTATCTCCTCCTCTCCTCTATACAATGTATCTCCTCCTCTCCTCTATACAATGCATCTCCTCTCCTCTATACAATGTATCTCTCCTCTCCTCTATACAATGTATCTCCTCCTCTCCTCTATACAATGTATCTCCTCCTCTCCTCTATACAATGTATCTCCTCCTCTATACAATGTATCTCCTCCTCTATACAATGTATCTCTCCTCTCCTCTATACAATGTATCTCTCCTCTCCTCTTTACAATGTATCTCTCCTCTCCTCTTTACAATGTATCTCTCCTCTCCTCTATACAATGTATCTCCTCCTCTCCTCTATACAATGCATCTCCTTTCCTCTCCTCTATACAATGTATCTCCTCCTCTCCTCTATACAATGCATCTCTCCTCTCCTCTATACAATGTATCTCTCCTCTCCTCTATACAATGTATCTCCTCCTCTCCTCTATACAATGTATCTTCTCCTCTCCTCTATACAATGTATCTCTCCTCTCCTCTATACAATGTATCTCTCCTCTATACAATGTATCTCTCCTCTATACAATGTATCTCCTCCTCTCCTCTATACAATGTATCTCCTCCTCTCCTCTATACAATGTATCTCCTCCTCTCCTCTATACAATGTATCTCCTCCTCTCCTCTATACAATGTATCTCTCCTCTATACAATGTATCTCCTCCTCTCCTCTATACAATGTATCTCCTCCTCTCCTCTATACAATGTATCTCCTCCTCTCCTCTATACAATGTATCTCTCCTCTCCTCTATACAATGTATCTCTCCTCTCCTCTTTACAATGTATCTCTCCTCTCCTCTTTACAATGTATCTCTCCTCTCCTCTATACAATGTATCTCCTCCTCTCCTCTATACAATGTATCTCTCCTCTCCTCTATACAATGTATCTCCTCCTCTCCTCTATACAATGTATCTCTCCTCTCCTCTATACAATGTATCTCTCCTCTCCTCTATACAATGTATCTCCTCCTCTCCTCTATACAATGTATCTCTCCTCTATACAATGTATCTCTCCTCTCCTCTATACAATGTATCTCCTCCTCTCCTCTATACAATGTATCTCCTCCTCTCCTCTTTACAATGTATCTCCTCCTCTCCTCTATACAATGTATCTCTCTTCTCTATACAATATATCTCCTCTCCTCTATACAATGTATCTCTCCTCTCCTCTATACAATGTATCTCCTCCTCTCCTCTATACAATGTATCTCTCCTCTCCTCTATACAATGTATCTCCTCCTCTCCTCTATACAATGTATCTCCTCCTCTCCTCTATACAATGTATCTCCTCCTCTCCTCTATACAATATATCTCTCCTCTCCTCTATACAATGTATCTCCTCCTCTCCTCTATACAATGCATCTCCTTTCCTCTCCTCTATACAATGTATCTCCTCCTCTCCTCTATACAATGCATCTTTCCTCTCCTCTATACAATGTATCTCTCCTCTCCTCTATACAATGTATCTCCTCCTCTCCTCTATACAATGCATCTCCTTTCCTCTCCTCTATACAATGTATCTCCTCCTCTCCTCTATACAATGTATCTCTCCTCTCCTCTATACAATGTATCTCTCCTCTCCTCTTTACAATGTATCTCTCCTCTCCTCTTTACAATGTATCTCCTCCTCTCCTCTATACAATGTATCTTCTCCTCTCCTCTATACAATGTATCTCTCCTCTCCTCTATACAATGTATCTCCTCCTCTCCTCTATACAATGCATCTCCTTTCCTCTCCTCTATACAATGTATCTCCTCCTCTCCTCTATACAATGCATCTCTCCTCTCCTCTATACAATGTATCTCTCCTCTCCTCTATACAATGTATCTCTCCTCTCCTCTTTACAATGTATCTCTCCTCTCCTCATTACAATGTATCTCCTCCTCTCCTCTATACAATGTATCTTCTCCTCTCCTCTATACAATGTATCTCCTCCTCTCCTCTATACAATGTATCTCTCCTCTATACAATGTATCTCCTCCTCTCCTCTATACAATGTATCTCCTCCTCTCCTCTATACAATGTATCTCCTCCTCTCCTCTATACAATGTATCTCTCCTCTCCTCTATACAATGTATCTCTCCTCTCCTCTATACAATGTATCTCCTCCTCTCCTCTATACAATGTATCTCTCCTCTATACAATGTATCTCCTCCTCTCCTCTATACAATGTATCTCCTCCTCTCCTCTATACAATGTATCTCCTCCTCTCCTCTATACAATGTATCTCTCCTCTCCTCTATACAATGTATCTCCTCCTCTCCTCTATACAATGTATCTCTCCTCTCCTCTATACAATGTATCTCTCCTCTCCTCTATACAATGTATCTCTCCTCTCCTCTTTACAATGTATCTCTCCTCTCCTCTTTACAATGTATCTCTCCTCTCCTCTATACAATGTATCTCCTCCTCTCCTCTATACAATGTATCTCTCCTCTCCTCTATACAATGTATCTCCTCCTCTCCTCTATACAATGTATCTCCTCCTCTCCTCTATACAATGTATCTCCTCCTCTCCTCTATACAATGTATCTCCTCCTCTCCTCTATACAATGTATCTCCTCCTCTCCTCTATACAATGTATCTCTCCTCTCCTCTATACAATGTATCTCCTCCTCTCCTCTATACAATGTATCTCCTCCTCTCCTCTATACAATGTATCTCCTCCTCTCCTCTATACAATGTATCTCCTCTCCTCTATACAATGTATCTCCTCCTCTCCTCTATACAATGTATCTCTCCTCTCCTCTATACAATGTATCTCCTCCTCTATACAATGTATCTCTCCTCTCCTCTATACAATGTATCTCTCCTCTCCTCTTTACAATGTATCTCTCCTCTCCTCTATACAATGTATCTCCTCCTCTCCTCTATACAATGCATCTCCTTTCCTCTCCTCTATACAATGTATCTCCTCCTCTCCTCTATACAATGCATCTTTCCTCTCCTCTATACAATGTATCTCTCCTCTCTTCTATACAATGTATCTCCTCCTCTCCTCTATACAATGCATCTCCTTTCCTCTCCTCTATACAATGTATCTCCTCCTCTCCTCTATACAATGTATCTCTCCTCTCCTCTATACAATGTATCTCTCCTCTCCTCTTTACAATGTATCTCTCCTCTCCTCTTTACAATGTATCTCTCCTCTCCTCTTTACAATGTATCTCCTCCTCTCCTCTATACAATGTATCTTCTCCTCTCCTCTATACAATGTATCTCTCCTCTCCTCTATACAATGTATCTCCTCCTCTCCTCTATACAATGTATCTCTCCTCTATACAATGTATCTCTCCTCTCCTCTATACAATGTATCTCCTCTATACAATGTATCTCCTCCTCTCCTCTATACAATGTATCTCTCCTCTCCTCTATACAATGTATCTCTCCTCTCCTCTATACAATGTATCTCCTCCTCTCCTCTATACAATGTATCTCTCCTCTCCTCTATACAATGTATCTCTCCTCTCCTCTATACAATGTATCTTCTCCTCTCCTCTATACAATGTATCTCCTCCTCTCCTCTATACAATGTATCTCCTCCTCTCCTCTATACAATGTATCTCTCCTCTATACAATGTATCTCTCCTCTCCTCTATACAATGTATCTCCTCCTCTCCTCTATACAATGTATCTCCTCCTCTCCTCTATACAATGTATCTCTCCTCTCCTCTATACAATGTATCTCCTCCTCTCCTCTATACAATGTATCTCTCCTCTCCTCTATACAATGTATCTCTCCTCTCCTCTATACAATGTATCTCTCCTCTCCTCTATACAATGTATCTCTCCTCTCCTCTATACAATGTATCTCTCCTCTCCTCTATACAATGTATCTCTCCTCTCCTCTCCTCTATACAATGTATCTCCTCCTCTCCTCTATACAATGTATCTCCTCCTCTCCTCTTTACAATGTATCTCCTCCTCTCCTCTATACAATGTATCTCTCTTCTCTATACAATATATCTCCTCTCCTCTATACAATGTATCTCTCCTCTCCTCTATACAATGTATCTCCTCCTCTCCTCTATACAATGTATCTCTCCTCTCCTCTATACAATGTATCTCCTCCTCTCCTCTATACAATGTATCTCCTCCTCTCCTCTATACAATGTATCTCTCCTCTCCTCTATACAATGTATCTCCTCCTCTCCTCTATACAATGTATCTCCTCCTCTCCTCTATACAATATATCTCTCCTCTCCTCTATACAATGTATCTCCTCCTCTCCTCTATACAATGCATCTCCTTTCCTCTCCTCTATACAATGTATCTCCTCCTCTCCTCTATACAATGCATCTTTCCTCTCCTCTATACAATGTATCTCTCCTCTCCTCTATACAATGTATCTCCTCCTCTCCTCTATACAATGCATCTCCTTTCCTCTCCTCTATACAATGTATCTCCTCCTCTCCTCTATACAATGTATCTCCTCCTCTCCTCTATACAATGTATCTCTCCTCTCCTCTTTACAATGTATCTCTCCTCTCCTCTTTACAATGTATCTCCTCCTCTCCTCTATACAATGTATCTTCTCCTCTCCTCTATACAATGTATCTCTCCTCTCCTCTATACAATGTATCTCCTCCTCTCCTCTATACAATGCATCTCCTTTCCTCTCCTCTATACAATGTATCTCCTCCTCTCCTCTATACAATGCATCTCTCCTCTCCTCTATACAATGTATCTCTCCTCTCCTCATTACAATGTATCTCCTCCTCTCCTCTATACAATGTATCTCCTCCTCTCCTCTATACAATGTATCTCTCCTCTCCTCTATACAATGTATCTCTCCTCTCCTCTATACAATGTATCTCCTCCTCTCCTCTATACAATGTATCTCTCCTCTATACAATGTATCTCCTCCTCTCCTCTATACAATGTATCTCCTCCTCTCCTCTATACAATGTATCTCCTCCTCTCCTCTATACAATGTATCTCTCCTCTCCTCTATACAATGTATCTCCTCCTCTCCTCTATACAATGTATCTCTCCTCTCCTCTATACAATGTATCTCCTCCTCTCCTCTTTACAATGTATCTCTCCTCTCCTCTTTACAATGTATCTCTCCTCTCCTCTATACAATGTATCTCCTCCTCTCCTCTATACAATGTATCTCTCCTCTCCTCTATACAATGTATCTCCTCTCCTCTATACAATGCATCTCTCCTCTCTCTATACAATATATCTCCTCTCCTCTATACAATGTATCTCTCCTCTCCTCTATACAATGTATCTCCTCCTCTCCTCTATACAATGTATCTCTCCTCTCCTCTATACAATGTATCTCCTCCTCTCCTCTATACAATGTATCTCCTCCTCTCCTCTATACAATGTATCTCCTCTCCTCTATACAATGTATCTCCTCCTCTCCTCTATACAATGTATCTCTCCTCTCCTCTATACAATGTATCTCCTCCTCTATACAATGTATCTCTCCTCTCCTCTATACAATGTATCTCTCCTCTCCTCTTTACAATGTATCTCTCCTCTCCTCTATACAATGTATCTCCTCCTCTCCTCTATACAATGCATCTCCTTTCCTCTCCTCTATACAATGTATCTCCTCCTCTCCTCTATACAATGCATCTTTCCTCTCCTCTATACAATGTATCTCTCCTCTCTTCTATACAATGTATCTCCTCCTCTCCTCTATACAATGCATCTCCTTTCCTCTCCTCTATACAATGTATCTCCTCCTCTCCTCTATACAATGTATCTCTCCTCTCCTCTATACAATGTATCTCTCCTCTCCTCTTTACAATGTATCTCTCCTCTCCTCTTTACAATGTATCTCTCCTCTCCTCTTTACAATGTATCTCCTCCTCTCCTCTATACAATGTATCTTCTCCTCTCCTCTATACAATGTATCTCTCCTCTCCTCTATACAATGTATCTCCTCCTCTCCTCTATACAATGTATCTCTCCTCTATACAATGTATCTCTCCTCTCCTCTATACAATGTATCTCCTCTATACAATGTATCTCCTCCTCTCCTCTATACAATGTATCTCTCCTCTCCTCTATACAATGTATCTCTCCTCTC
>NW_028321661.1:0-25000 GCF_062004578.1 Staurois parvus | reverse complement strand
GTTCCTCAGAGGTGTGAAGTGGTGAGAAGTAGATAGTAACAGAACACCATGGCCCATGTTGGTGGGGTCTGGGATTGTGTCGATAGTGTGTGTGCTGACGCTCCTATAATATGGGCTGTATCCTTTCAGCTGCTGAATCTGCAGCGGGGGGAGGGGGTCCATGTTATGCCTGGAGAGGGGCGGTAATATATAGAAGACATTCTGTTCTCCTTCTCAGGTTATAATTTCCTCTCCCTTCTTCCCGCAGAGAAAGTTCTATGGTGCCAATCTCACCTCCTGGCCTTGCTGGCTCTACGCTTTGTATGACGCTGTGAGTATCGCAGACACCAGACATGGATCACGTGTGCCGGTCATCATGACTGCTTTAGGCTCGGTTCACATGTGTGCGGGTGGTGCCGCTGCAGGGCCCACACAAATACCAGCAGCCGCAACCACCCACACAGGGAAATGCAGGACCCGCAGGGGGGTGCCGATAATCCCAATAGCACGCCGTCCGCGAAGGAAATCACATCTGTACCGGGGACCTGGGCTGCGACTTCAGAGTGTAGGGACTCTCCTGTGTGTCCCGCCAGGCCATTCTAATGAACGGGTTCTCGTGTCTGCGCAAATCGCAGCCCGCGTGGCCGCACAGGTGTGACCCTAACCTTAGACCCCCCTCACATGGGCGCACCAATCGGACCACCCATTGCTGAATATAGGGAGGCGGGTGTAAATGGACATGTGACCACTGAGCCCCGCCTACATCTGATCCCATTCACACGGGTGCACCGATCGGACCACCCATTGCTGAACATAGGGAGGCGGGTGTAAATGGACATGTGACCACTGAGCCCCGCCTACATCCAATCCCATTCACACAGGCGGACCTATCAGACCACCCATTGCTGTCTGTAGGGAGGCGGATGTAAATGGACATGTGTCTGCTGACCCCGCCTACATCCCATCCAATTCACACAGGTGGACCGATCGGACCACCAGTTGCTATCTATAGGGAGGCAGATATAAATGGTCATGTGACCGCTGACCCCGCCTACATCCCATCCATTTCACACGGGGGCACCGATCGGACCACCCATTGCTGTCTATAGGGAGGCGGATGTAAATGGACATGTGACCGCTGACACCCGCCTACATCCGATCCTATTCACAAGGGCGGCCCGATCGGACCACCCATTGCTGTCTATAGGGAGGCGGATGTAAATGGACATGTCTGACAATTCACTTGGGCGGATCGATCGGACCACCCATTGCTTATATATATATATATATATATATATATATATATAATCTTCCTCCTGTAAAAATCCCTACTTCCAACATTATATGAAAGAACACATCCCCAGCATCCCTTTAGATATGCATCCCTGCTGGGTGCTGCAGATTTTAGCTGTGAGAGGCCGGCCATTGACAGTATGGATCAGGAGGAGAAGGGATCGATGATGATTGAAGTCTTTTAGATAAGAAATAAGCGCAGGTTCGCCTTAGCTTTTGCAGCTTCAGGGGGCTATATTGGGGAGATGTTGTTTTCAGGGAATCTGTTCCAACATGGGAGGATTTGGTACAAATGTAACAATAACTAAAAGGAAAGATGTAAAGAATCTCCCGATGTGCGACTTACTATAAATGTCAATATGAAATGATATGGTGACACGGTGTTGTCCGTCTCCAGGACTCTCTGATGGAGCGGGTAAAGCGTCAGCTGCACGAATGGGACGAGAATCTCCGAGACGACTCGTTGCCTGCTAATCCAATAGGTGAGTGCGCCTCCCCTCCCCCGACTCTGTGTATCAGAACACTGCCAGATACCCCGACCTGAAATCCTGTTACCGTCTGCAAAGCTCAGCTACTTAATGGATTCTTCTATATTATGATGTGTTGGAGGGTCCGCTCACCCCCCCTCCCCCCCGTGGCCATTATTAGGAGGTCCCCCTTTCTTACTGTGAATTTTTAGTTTAGTTTTTAGGATGGAAGACTCCAGGCTGGGCAGGACATGCGACACGGCGGCCTCACCGCTGGAACCGCAAAGACAGCCAATAACTTGTCACATCACTGAAATATCATCGAGGTGCCCCTTTCATCTGCTCAGGAATCAGCAGCGGGGATGGGAAGATCTGCGTTCCTACACTTAGAGAGCGAGACCAGAATACAGGCGCACCTCGGTGTACGAATTTAATGCGTTCTGCGCGACTTTTCGTATTCCAAAAACAATTTATAAACTGAAACGCGGTTTCCGTAGAAATGCATTGAAAACCAATTCATCCGTTCCGGAGGTCAGAAAAAAGTAAAAAAAAGTCTTTTATCTGTTCAAAACTCTTTATAAAGTGCATATTAAAGGTATAAATACTGTACAGGGAGATGACTAAGAAAAATGTGTAAATGCATCAAAAACCAATTAATCCGTTCGTATTGCGAAAAAAATGGTAAACCGAAACGTCATTGTCAATGGAATTGCATTTGTAAACCGAAAATTATGAAAACCGAAGTGCACCTGTGTATTAACCCCTTCAAGACAGGACCCCTTCTAGTCCGGACACTTCCCCCCCCCCTTCCAGTCCGGGCACTTCCCCCCCCTTCCAGTCCGGGCACTTCCCCCCCCTTCCAGTCCGGACACTTCCCCCCCCTTCCAGTCCGGACACTTCCCCCCCCTTCCAGTCCGGACACTTCCCCCCCCTTCCAGTCCGGACACTTCCCCCCCCTTCCAGTCCGGACACTTCCCCCCCCTTCCAGTCCGGACACTTCCCCCCCCTTCCAGTCCGGACACTTCCCCCCCCTTCCAGTCCGGACACTTCCACCCCCTTCCAGTCCGGACACTTCCCCCCCCCCCTTCCAGTCCGGACACTTCCCCCCCCCCCTTCCAGTCCGGGCACTTCCCCCCCCTTCCAGTCCGGGCACTTCCCCCCCCTTCCAGTCCGGACACTTCCCCCCCCTTCCAGTCCGGACACTTCCCCCCCCTTCCAGTCCGGACACTTCCCCCCCCTTCCAGTCCGGACACTTCCCCCCCCTTCCAGTCCGGACACTTCCACCCCCTTCCAGTCCGGACACTTCCCCCCCCCCCCTTCCAGTCCGGACACTTCCCCCCCCCCCTTCCAGTCCGGACACTAACCCCCCCCTTCCAGTCCGGACACTCCCCCCCCCCCCCCCCCCTTCCAGTCCGGACACTTCCACCCCCTTCCAGTCCGGACACTTCCACCCCCTTCCAGTCCGGACACTTCCCCCCCTTCCAGTCCGGACACTTCCCCCCCCCCCTTCCAGTCCGGACACTTCCCCCCCCCTTCCAGTCCGGACACTTCCCCCCCCTTCCAGTCCGGACACTTCCCCCCCCTTCCAGTCCGGACACTTCCCCCCCCTTCCAGTCCGGACACTTCCCCCCCCTTCCAGTCCGGACACTTCCACCCCCTTCCAGTCCGGACACTTCCCCCCCTTCCAGTCCGGACACTTCCCCCCCCCCTTCCA
Source organism: Staurois parvus (assembly GCF_062004578.1). Classification (NCBI taxonomy): domain Eukaryota; kingdom Metazoa; phylum Chordata; class Amphibia; order Anura; family Ranidae; genus Staurois; species Staurois parvus. The sequence goes on along the minus strand of NW_028321661.1, from coordinate 21,547 downwards.
GTCCGGACACTTCCCCCCCCCCCTTCCAGTCCGGACACTTCCCCCCCCCCCTTCCAGTCCGGACACTTCCCCCCCCCTTCCAGTCCGGACACTCCCCCCCCCCTTCCAGTCCGGACACTCCCCCCCCCTTCCAGTCCGGACACTTCCCCCCCCTTCCAGTCCGGACACTTCCCCCCCCTTCCAGTCCGGACACTTCCCCCCCTTCCAGTCCGGACACTTCCCCCCCCCTTCCAGTCCGGACACTTCCCCCCCCCCTTCCAGTCCGGACACTTCCCCCCCCCCTTCCAGTCCGGACACTAACCCCCCCCCTTCCAGTCCGGACACTCCCCCCCCCCCTTCCAGTCCGGACACTCCCCCCCCCTTCCAGTCCGGACACTTCCCCCCCCTTCCAGTCCGGACACTTCCCCCCCCTTCCAGTCCGGACACTTCCCCCCCCTTCCAGTCCGGACACTTTCCCCCCTTCCAGTCCGGACACTTTCCCCCCCCCCCCCTTCCAGTCCGGACACTCCCCCCCCCCCCCCCCCCCCTTCCAGTCCGGACGCTTCCCCCCCTTCCTGACCAGGACAATTTTCAGCTCTCAGCGCTGTCACACTTTGACAATTGCGCGGTCATGCGGCACTGCACCCATATGAATTTTTTAGTATTTTTTTTAAACAGATAAAACTTTATTTTGATGGTATTTATTCACCGCTGGGATTTTTTTTTTTTTTTTTTGCTATATAAATTAAAAAGTCCAAACATTTTTTAAAAACGTGTTTTTCTTATAAAATTTTGCAAATAAATAATCTTTCTTCACAAATCTTGGCCAAAATTTATTCAGTTATCTTTTTAGTAAAAAAAAAAAAATAACCGAAATTAGTTTATAACCAAAAATTTAAATTTTTCAGAACTTTTTTTTACATTTTTATTTTATTTTTGTATATTATTATTTATGTTTTTTTTTTTTTTTTTTTTTTTTAACATACTGTCACCCTAGCAGTACAGTGTCACCATAGTGACTGTCAGTGTTCCTCAATGATCGCTGGGTGCCAGCGGGGAATCTGTCCGGGACCCAGTGATAGCTGTAGCCGCCAGTGGCGGCGCGGGTAGGTCAGCGTGCGTTCCCCCTACCTGGAAATATACGTGATTTTGTGCAGCCCTGCCGCCGTGTCGCAGTAGCTCTGCTATAGGGCGGGCGGTAAGCTGTTATTAAAAATAAAAAGCTCTCTATGACACCAGAGAGATGAAACATTTTATTATTTATTTCAGGTACTTATATAGCGCCATCAATGTACGCAGCGCTTTACATATATATTGTACATTCACATCAGGCCCCGCCCCTGAGGAGCGTACAATCTGAGGTCCCTAACTCACATTCATACATACACATACTAGGGACAATTTAGACAGGAACCAATTCACCTCCAAGCATATCTTTGTAGTTTGGGAGGAAACGGGGGTACCCAGAGGAAACCCACGCAGGCACAGGGAGAACATGCAAACTCCAGGCAGGTGGTGCCGTTGTTGGGATTTGAAGCAACGACCCGAGTACTGCCAGGCGGAAGTGCTAACCGCTCAGCCACTGTGCTGCCCATATTTGCACCTGAAGGTTTTTCACACCCTTCTATGTAGGAGGAAATAATTGCAGAGACGCGGGCGGTGAAGACCTCCTGTTTGCGCTGCACCACATTAGACTGACTGAGTTCTTCTCTTCTCAGATTTCTCTTACCGGGTGGCGGCCTGTCTGCCCATCGATGACACTCTGCGTATCCAGCTGCTGCAGATCGGAAACGCCATCCAGCGCCTGCGCTGTGAGCTGGACATCATGAGCAAAGTGAGTTCCATTGTACCCTCTACGCCCCGCCCACCTCCCTCCCATCCCATAGGGGGCGCTGCTTATGATTCTCTCTCTCATTGTAGTGCACATCCCTCTGCTGTAAGCGATGTCACGACACTGAGATCACCACCAAGAACGAGATTTTCAGGTGAGGCGGCCAATGGCGGGACGCGCGCAGACAGGTCAGACGTCCTCCTGTATAGGGTGCAGATTTCCTGGATAAGGCGATATCAGAGCAACTTATCACTGATACAATCCACAGAGGATGTGACTATAAACCGCAATAAAACTCGCAGCCCCGGCCTCACTACTCCTCTCATGAGCCCCTGATGTACGCAGTGGGAGGAGTTATGCTAATAACAGAATGCCCCGATGGCTGGGTGTCAGTCTGGGTGAGTGGGCATTCTTAGGCAGGTTTCATTTGCATAGGTAACGCCCACATGTGATGCCGAGCCTCCATTATGAAAGAACTGAAATCCAATTAAAAGGGACAGTCAGGCCTGGAGAGGAAAGAGCTAGATGATGCTGGGTGTCCCCCAGCCAGGAAATGAGGCGGAGCTCTATCTGACTTGCTGCAGTTTCTAATGCACATTGTGAGAAGCTCCCAGTGTGCAGTGAAAGCGCCACTTTAATGGACTATTTCATTCAAAGTACCATAAGCCTGAAAAAATAGTTTCCTTACTGCACTGCACTCATGTAGTCACTGGAGAGCAGATCACAAATTGCTGTAAGCAGGCAGATCCTAGTGAAATCAAGAGTAAGCCATTCCAGGGGAGGAGCCGGTACACCTGTGCAGGACTGAAGGGGAGGAGCCGGTACACCTGTGTGAAACTGAAGGGGAGGAGCCGGTACACATGTGGAAGACTGAAGGGGAGGAGCCGCTACTCCTGTGCAAGACTGGAGGGGAGGAGCCGGTACCCCTGTGCAAGACTGAGGGGAGGAGCCGGTACCCCTGTGCAAGACTGAGGGGAGGAGCCGGTACCCCTGTGCAAGACTGAGGGGAGGAGCCGGTACCCCTGTGCAAGACTGAGGGGAGGAGCCGGTACCCCTGTGCAAGACTGAGGGGAGGAGCCGGTACCCCTGTGCAAGACTGGAGGGGAGGAGCCGGTACACCTGTGCAAGACTGGAGGGGAGGGGCCGGTACACCTGTGCAGGACTGAAGGGGAGGAGCCGATACACCTGTGCAAAACTGAAGGGGAAGCCAGAGGGAGGATTTAACCACTTCCTTCCGGCCACACGCATAAATGCAGCCTCCTGGCAGGTCGGCTTTGACGCCAGGCAGCTGCATATACTGTGCTCAGAGCCAATCACAGCGGTCACATGATTGGAATGCCCGCCTCCGCTGCCTGGCAGTCAATCCTCTTAAAGGGCCAGGAGGCGGCGGTGGTGGGAAGGGGTTAATATCACACTTCAGGCTGAAGCTAGACAATAGAACAATATATGAGCCATCATGACATTTATTTCCTTCAATGATCCCCCAACATCTCCCTCGCAGGAACATCTTCTCTTGTCCATCCTCCTGGTCCCCATCCCTTCTGGATCTCCTGGCTTCCATCTCCCCAATGTCACCATGTCAGCCTCTCCACCCCGCCCATCACCCCCAACGTCTTCCTCCCAGGAACATTGTCTCTTGTCCATCCTCCTGGTCCCCATCCTTCTGGGTCCCTCCTGGCTTCTATCTCCTCAACCCCACCATGTCAGCCTCTCTACCCCGCTCATCACCCCCAACATCTTTCTCCCAGGAACATCATCTCTTGTCCATCCTCCTGGTCCCCTTCCTTCTGGGTCCCTCTTGGCTTCCATCTCCCCAACGTCACCATGTCAGCCTCTCCACCCCGCCCATCACCCCCAACATCTCCCTCCCAGGAACATCGTCTCTTGTCCAACCTCCTGGTCCACATCCTTCTGGGTCCCCTCCTAGCTTCCATCTCCCCAACGTCACCATGTCAGCCTCTCCACCCCGCCCATCACCCCCAACATCTCCCTCCCAGGAACATCGTCTCTTGTCCATCCTACTGGTCCCCATCCTTCTGGGTTCCTCTTGGCTTCCATCTCCCCAACGTCACCATGTCAGCCTCTCCACCCCGCCCATCACCCCCAACATCTCCCTCCCAGGAACATCGTCTCTTGTCCATCCTACTGGTCCCCATCCTTCTGGGTCTCTCCTGGCTTCTATCTCCCCAACATCACCCTGTCAGCCTCTCTACCCCGCTCATCACCCCCAACATCTCCCTCCCAGGAACATCATCTCTTGTCCATCCTCCTGGTCCCCATCTTCCTGGTCCCTATCCTTCTGGGTCCCTCCTAGCTTCCATCTCCTCAACTTCACCTTGTCAGCTTCTCCACCCCGCTCATCACCCCCAACATCTCCCTCCCAGGAACATTGTCTCTTGTCCATCCTCCTGGTCCCCATTCTTCTAGGTCTCTCCTGGCTTCCATCTCCCCAACCTCACCATATCATCCTCTCCACCCCGCCCAGCACCCCCAACGTCTCTCTCCCAGGAGCATCGTCTCTTGTCCATCCTCCTGGTCCCCTTCCTTCTTGGTCCCTCCTGGCTTCCATCTCCCCAAAGTCACCATGTCAGCCTCTCCACCCCGCCCATCACCCCCAATGTCTCCCTCCCTGGAACATTGTCTCTTGTCCATCTTCCTGGTCCCCATCCTTCTGGTCTCTCCTGGCTTCCATCTCCCCAACATCACTGTCAGCCTCTCCTCCCCACCCTATCACCCCCAACGTCTCCCTCCCAGGAACATTGTCTGTTGTCCATCCTTCTGGTCCTCATCCTTCTGGGTTTCTCCTGACTTCCATCTCCCCAACGTCACCATGTCAGCCTCTCCACCCCGCCCATCACTCCCAACCTGGCTGCTTTATCCCGGTCTTTGCTCAGAGCTGCCTGTAGAGGCCCTGTCACCAGACCCTTCATTCCAACAACAACCTTCCCATGAGGTTATACATGCCTTCAATGTATCTCCAAAGTAAGGAAAACCTATACCTCTGTCTTCAGGGGCCCCGTGGGCCACACTATGTATGGTATAGGGTCACAGGTAGGGCATCGGGGCTCTACAGTGTTCCCGTCTGCTCCTTTCCCCCAGCACCAACATAAAAGGTTATGTCGTGGGGGTGGAGGAGCTCAGCCAGGTGCTTCCTGAAAATGCCAGACTTCCAAGACTCGCCTACAACATGCTGTGCAAGCAGTGTTTGTCCAGCTGCTGTGCTGATTGCGTTAGTTCAGCCTGTCAAAGTGTTCTGAGCTGATCGGTTCCCATATGTTGTGTGTCCGATGTACTTTGCATTTTCTATTCCTGCTTTCCTCTATTGCAGCCTGTCCCTGTGTGGCCCCATGGCGGCCTATGTCAACCCTCATGGCTACGTTCATGAAACGCTGACGGTCTACAAAGCCCTGAACCTGAGCCTGGTGGGGCGAGCGTCTACAGAGAACAGCTGGTTCCCGGGGTGAGTACCACAGAGAACAGCCGGTTCCCGGGGCGAGTGCCACAGAGAACAGCCGGTTCCCAGGGCGAGTGCCACAGAGAACAGCCGGTTCCCGGGGCGAGTGCCACAGAGAACAGCCGGTTCCCGGGGCGAGTGCCACAGAGAACAGCCGGTTCCCGGGGCGAGTGCCACAGAGAACAGCCGGTTCCCGGGGCGAGTGCCACAGAGAACAGCCGGTTCCCGGGGCGAGTGCCACAGAGAACAGCCGGTTCCCGGGGCGAGTGCCACAGAGAACAGCCGGTTCCCGGGGCGAGTGCCACAGAGAACAGCCGGTTCCCGGGGCGAGTGCCACAGAGAACAGCCGGTTCCCGGGGCGAGTGCCACAGAGAACAGCCGGTTCCCGGGGCGAGTGCCACAGAGAACAGCCGGTTCCCGGGGCGAGTGCCACAGAGAACAGCCGGTTCCCGGGGCGAGTGCCACAGAGAACAGCCGGTTCCCGGGGCGAGTGCCACAGAGAACAGCCGGTTCCCGGGGCGAGTGCCACAGAGAACAGCCGGTTCCCGGGGCGAGTGGTGCTACAGCAGGCAGTACAGATAGGCAACCTCCAGGTGTGATGAAACTACAAATCCCATCATCCCTCTGCCTGCGGCTGTCAGGCTTGCAGTGCCTTATGGGACCTGTACTCCCGCAACGGCTTGCCTGTCCCTGCGGTAGTGTTTCACTGGGGGTACAATATGTCCTGTCAGGAAGATGTCCTGCCTGTAGGAGGACCGAACGCTGAGGAAGCTTGCCTCTTCCCTATAGGTCATAGTTATATGGCATTACAGCCGCCAATCAGTCTGGGTTAGAATAATGCCGAGGAATTGTGATAACGGAGAGAAGGGCTCTGAGACAGAGAACTCAGCACCGGGGACAACATGAGGGCTCTGAGACAGAGAACATCACACTGGGGACAACATGAGGGCTCTGAGACAGAGAACGTGGCACCGGGGACAACATGAGGGCTCTGAGACAGAGAACGTGGCACCGGGGACAACAAGAGGGCTCTGAGACAGAGAATGTGGCATCGGGGACAACATGAGGGCTCTGAGACAGAGAACTCAGCACCGGGGACAACATGAGGGCCTCTGAGACAGAGAACTCAGCACCGGGGACAACATGAGGGCTCTGAGACAGAGAGCTCAGCACCGGGGACAACATGAGGGCTCTGAGACGGAGAACTCAGCACCGGGGACAACATGAGGGCTCTGAGACGGAGAGCTCAGCACCGGGGACAACATGAGGGCTCTGAGACAGAGAAGGCGGCACCGGGGACAACATGAGGGCTCTGAGACAGAGAAGGCGGCACCGGGGACAACATGAGGGCTCTGAGACAGAGAAGGCGGCACCGGGGACAACATGAGGGCTCTGAGACGGAGAAGCCGGCACCGGGGACAACATGAGGGCTCTGAGACGGAGAAGCCGGCACCGGGGACAACATGAGGGCTCTGAGACGGAGAAGGCGGCACCGGGGACAACATGAGGGCTCTGAGACGGAGAAGGCGGCACCGGGGACAACATGAGGGCTCTGAGACGGAGAAGGCGGCACCGGGGACAACATGAGGGCTCTGAGACGGAGAAGGCGGCACCGGGGACAACATGAGGGCTCCGCACTCAGCGTTACTACTGACCTCTGTGACTAAGCCCTGTGAGCAGGTCGAAACGTGTTGGGGAGGGGGTGTGGCCTAGGTGGAGTCAGGCTTCTTTTAGGAGTGCGCCATTTTGTTCCTTCCTCCTCTGTGTGTATGGAGCCGGGACGACACCCTCCCCAAGTCACCGGAGCGCAGAGGGCTTGGTGCGTCACCCAGAGCTTTTCCAGGTTATGACCTCTGAACCCTTCAATCCTCACTTGTTAATGGAGCTGTGCTAGAGCCTGCTGCCCCCGGTGGTCTCTGATCTCCTCCATGGTGGTCAGGCCCCCCCATAGGGGCCCCGTGTCATATATAGAGGAGGAATGGAGTGTTGGGACATTGGTGGAATGCCGCGACCTCTGCGACCATCAATAATGTCACTGCGGGTGTCGGTGTGCTCTGAGCCGATGCGGTGTGCAGAGACGCACGCAGACGGAACATTCCTGAGAAAACAGAAGTGGTCTCGGCAGATATTTTGACAGAATTTAGAGTGTTTGCAGCAGCAGGAAACCGAGATCATTATCTCCTTCATCTTGTTTACAAAAAAGGTTCAAAGTGTCAGAAACTTTAATGGGAAATTGTTATTAAAAAGTGTGATCGGGGATGACGGAGAATACCTCCTGTGTGCGTCCAGAATGATCCATCCTGAGTGCCGCAGTCTCCGTGATATCACCGCACTCTAATGAATGGATAGGCTGTGTTCTCGGTGATGTCATCGCTCTCTAGTGATTGGATAGGCTGCGTTCTCAGTGATGTCATCGCTCTCTAGTGATTGGATAGGCTGCGTTCTCAGTGATGTCATCGCTCTCTAGTGATTGGATAGGCTGCGTTCTCAGTGATGTCATCGCCCTCTAGTGAATGGATAGGCTGCGTTCTCAGTGATGTCACCGCTCTCTAGTGAACGGATAGGCTGCGTTCTCGGTGATGTCACCGCTCTCTAGTGAACGGATAGGCTGCGTTCTCGGTGATGTCACCGCTCTCTAGTGAACGGATAGGCTGCGTTCTCGTGATGTCACCGCTCTCTAGTGAACGGATAGGCTGCGTTCTCGGTGATGTCATCGCTCTCTAGTGAACGGATAGGCTGCGTTCTCGGTGATGTCACCGCTCTCTAGTGAACGGATAGGCTGCGTTCTCGGTGATGTCACCGCACTCTAGTGAACGGATAGGCTGCGTTCTCGGTGATGTCACCGCTCTCTAGTGAACGGATAGGCTGCGTTCTCGGTGATGTCACCGCTCTCTAGTGAACGGATAGGCTGCGTTCTCGGTGATGTCACCGCTCTCTAGTGAACGGATAGGCTGCGTTCTCGGTGATGTCACCGCTCTCTAGTGAACGGATAGGCTGCGTTCTCGGTGATGTCATCGCTCTCTAGTGAACGGATAGGCTGCGTTCTCGGTGATGTCATCGCTCTCTAGTGAACGGATAGGCTGCGTTCTCGGTGATGTCATCGCTCTCTAGTGAACGGATAGGCTGCGTTCTCGGTGATGTCATCGCTCTCTAGTGAACGGATAGGCTGCGTTCTCGGTGATGTCATCGCTCTCTAGTGAACGGATAGGCTGCGTTCTCGGTGATGTCACCGCTCTCTAGTGAACGGATAGGCAGCGTTCTCGGTGATGTCATCGCTCTCTAGTGAATGGATAGGCTGTGTTCTCAGTGATGTCATCGCTCTCTAGCTTGCTGTGATCACATGATCGGTTTATATTGCTCATTACGTTTCTTTCATCGACCTCTCTCTGTATATTGCAGGTACGCCTGGACGATCGCACAGTGCCGGGTCTGCGGGAGTCACATGGGCTGGAAGTTCACGGCGGTCCGTAAGGATCTCTCTCCGCAGAGGTTCTGGGGTCTGACCCGCTCCGCTCTGCTGCCACGAATCCCATTGCCAGAAGATGAGGAGTCGGGACAGGACCAGTCCCCCATTCTGTGCCTGTGAATCGGGACCGTTTCCAGCACCGTGCTTTGTCTACGCCCCGCCCCCGGATACCCTGCAGGGGAAGTATCACCGACACCCCCCCCCCCCGCCCCCGCATGTAACGCCACATCTGTTGACAGTTGGAAGTCCTGTCCTTCCAGAAGTCTCTATGGATGGAAGCAGAGGACCTGCTGTGACTCTCCCGCCATCAATCCACATGGACATGAAGGAAAGCCCTGTGTGCTTCTCCCATCCCCCTCCATAGCTGCTTCCATCGCACACTTCTCTCATTGTTTCGGTGCCTCTCCTGGGGGTACCCTTCCTGTCCCACCTAGAGTACCTCTGATTCCCCCCCCTCTAGTTGTAGAAGGATCCTTTTAGTTGTCTCTCTGGTTTCTGTACATTTGTATTCCAGGTTCCCCGGCCGCTCCCCCCAGATCAACAGCTACAACCCAGGACTGTGTCCGGCCTGTAGGAGCTCCGAAAGTATTTCAGGGACAGAAAGCCGGCTGCACTCCAGCAAATTCAGGTTCTGGCAACTTTATTACTTCTGACAAACAAGCAAAAAGTCCCCGTCTGGGACCGGCTGACGCGTTTCCCCCATAAAGCTGGGGGTCCTCCTTACAGTACTGCAAACTCACCCAGCCTGATCTTTACCTCCAGCAGATGTGGAAGAAAATACCATCGATGTCTCTTGTGCTTCTCAGTCGTAGACAGTCCCTCCATAGGAATAACTACCATCTTTGCATACATGTCCAGGAAAGGAGGGATGGACTGGTTTGCAGCAGTGGCGTTAGACAATGGCCATGGAGAATAGGATGGTGGCCATGAACCTGAGGACCTCTAACAGTTAAAGGGTTAGTCCACCTCTGTCAAAACAATGCCTTGAAGGTAAGGGTCTTCTCTAGCCCCCTGTTGCCCAACCCATGGCCTGAGGGCCACATGTGGCCCTTTGGTAGAGGATGTGCATGCCTTGGCAGTCTGGAGCATTGATTAGGGCAGGGTTCTCCAAACTTTCTAAACAAAGGACAACTTTATTGTCCTTCAGACTTTGGGGGGGCCGGACTGTAGCCAGCGGGAGTGGAAATTTTCCTGGAATCAGTGGTAGTAAGCATTGCCACATTTGGTGTCAGTGGGAGGAATTGTGCCCCATCATTGCTGTCATTGGGACAAAGAGTGCCCCATCATTGGAACGAAGAGTGCCCCATAATTGGGACAAAGAATGTCCCATCATTGGTGTCATTGGGACGAAGAGTGCCCCATCATTGGTGTCAGTGGGACGAAGAGTGCCCCATCATTGGTGTCAGTGGGACGAAGAGTGCCCCATCATTGGTGTCATTGGGACGAAGAGTGCCCCATCATTGGTGTCATTGGGACGAAGAGTGCCCCATCATTGGTATCAGTGGGAGGAATAGTGCCCCATCGTTGGTGTCAGTGGGAGGAATAGCGCCCCATCGTTGGTTCAGTGGGAGGAATAGCGCCCCGTCGTTGGTGTCAGTGGGAGGAATAGCGCCCCATCGTTGGTGTCAGTGGGAGGAATAGCGCCCCATCGTTGGTGTCAGTGGAGGAATAGCGCCCCATCATTGGTGTCAGTGGGAGGAATAGCGCCCCATCATTGGTGTCAGTAGGAGGAATAGCGCCCCATCATTGTAAGTGGGAGGAATAGTGCCCCATCGTTGGTGTCAGTGGGAGGAATAGTGCCCCATCGTTGGTGTCAGTGGGAGGAATAGTGCCCCATCGTTGGTGTCAGTGGGAGGAATAGCGCCCCATCATTGGTATCAGTGGGAGGAATAGCGCCCCATCGTTGGTGTCAGTGGGAGGAATAGCGCCCCATCGTTGGTGTCAGTGGGAGGAATAGCGCCCCATCGTTGGTGTCAGTGGGAGGAATAGCGCCCCATCGTTGGTGTCGGTGGGATGAATAGTGCCCCATCATTGGTGTCGGTGGGAGGAATAGTGCCCCATCATTGGTGTCCAGTGGGAGGAATAGTACCCCGTCATTGGTGTCAGTGGGAGGAATAGTGTTCCATTGTTGATATCAGTGGCAGAATTGTGTCTCATATCAGTGAATAATGTCCCAAGGGCCGGATAAAGGCAAGCAAAGGGCCACATATGGTCCTCGGGCCGCAGGTTGGAGACCACTGGATTAGGATATCAGTATAGATCTCTACCAGATTCATGTAACGTGTTCCCAGTTCCACATCACAGTCCTCTCAAGCATTACATGTATTGGTATGTGTGGCCCTTTAGAGATGTTAGGAGCCACGTTTGAGGCCCCCTTTAGCTCACCCACAGATCTACATAAAAAACGAACTGTACAGTTTTGGCTAAAGTTGGATAAAGCTCTTGCTGTAGGTGTCGGCCATTTACGTACCTCATCAAGCCTGACCATAAACTCCCAGAGGTGGCATCATCCCCTCTGGCTTTGTTGCTAGGATGTTGCTAAGACACCCCCATCTGATTCTCCCTCCCGTGCACTCTCTCGCCCATCACAGTAGCTCCGAGTTTAGCGATGCTGCGACACATGGGGTAGTAGACCACATAAGTGCGGGGGTTCAAGAGTTTGTTGCTGTGATGGATGGGAGTGTCTTAGCAACACCCTAGCAACAAGGCCGGGCAGGATGATGGCATCTCTGGGCGTTTTTGGCCAGGCTTGGGAGGTATAAAAATGGCCTCCACCTATAGTAAGGACATCAAACTTGATTCAAGTCTGCGGTTTGTCTACAGGCGCCCCTTAGCTGCATAGACCTTTTTATTTCCGGGACCCTTTAGACCCAGCTCAGTGGGTGAAACACATCAGAGGAGGAGGAAACTCAGGAACAATAAAGTTGCCGACATTTGAACCACACTGGAGTGCAGCCAGCTTCCGCTCCTTGCCTGACTCGGTGTGAGTTATGGGGCCCCGCCAGTCTGTAAGAGTGAGCCAGCCTTGGGCTCGGGAGCAGCGCCCCCCTCCCCCCGCCTTTTCAGTCGGTTGCTACGGGTGACAACTGCACTTTATTTGAGACTAAAAACCGAATCCTCAGAATATTTGTGTTCTCTCAGCAGCGTAGAGACCCAGAAAGGGAGGCGATGTCACCTGGACTGTCCACCTGCAATTGTCCACATATCACGTTTTTGGTTCTAGATCTGTGATTTTGGTCGAACGTTTTGGGTTTATAAATGGCTCGTCTATCCAGAGACGGGACGGATCTGATTGTGTTTATTTCATGATCAACCAGAAGGAATCCAATTCTCGTATTCCCTTCTCCACCAATCAGAGGTTGTCCTCCTCCGGTATCACAGTATAATCCTCACACACATATCCTGCAATCATTTAGAGGGGATCTTCCACTTCAGTGGCATGGACTGCATATAGGTGGCCCCCCTCCTACAAAATATACCTGGGGGGTGTTGGATAATGTACTTCCCTTCCGTGACGTCCTCCTGCATTGCCTAGGCGAGGGTGGTATCATCCTCCTTCCTGCCAGATCATGAAGAATGATGATCGAGGAGACCCCCGTACTGTGCTGCATGACTTGGGCTGCCCTGTATTCCCGGATCCTGTCGGCAGGAGGGGGTGCCTTGTCTCTGGCACTACAGAAATTGGGGAGCGATGAGTAGATTCTATATTTTCCTCCCAAGGGTATGCAGCATTATGGGGGGGGGGGGGCCACCTTGAACAAGGAAAAAGATTGGGAGTACCCATTAGCCAATGATAATGTCAGGAAACCACCAACTCCTGTCCGGACCGCACTCAGCCACCATGATACCAGAAAATTGCATCAAATATTTACCAAAATGTTCCTTTTGGCGCCAATCCATGGCAGCATCCTACATGTAAGCTGCCATGTTGGGGTCAGGAAACAGTGTGACGGGGACGAGTGGTCAGGTGGAGAACTGCAGATGGAGGCGGAGTTAAAAACAAAACAGTCCTGGCTCCTCCCTTGTCCAGACTAAACCCATGATTGGAGGTGGGTGAAACAAGTAAAAAAACTATAAAGTATTTATTAAAACTAAACATATTGATAGTCAAACTTGCAGGTAAAGATGGGAAGTTTTACTGCATTTCACCCGCCTACAAACGGGGCCTTGGTCTGGACAAGGGAGGAGCCAGGACTCTTTCTGCTTTTAACCCCGCCTCCATCTGCAGTTCTCCATCTGGCCACTAGTTTCCGCATGGTGCACTGTTACAACTAGCGGCGAGGTAGAGAACTACGGATGGAGGCGGAGTTGAAAGCAGACAAGTCATGGCTCCTCCCTCGTCCAGATCAAGCCTATGGTTGAAGGTGGGTGGAACGCGTAAAAACCCCCCAAAAAACTATAATGTATTATAGAATAATTGTATCGATTGTTGAACTTGCAGGTAAAAATGGGAGGTTTTACCACATTTCACCCACCTCCAAACGGGGGCTTGGCCTGGACAAGGGAGGAGCCAGGACTCTTCTGCTTTTAACCCCGCCTCCATCTGCAGTTCTCCATCTGGCCACTAGTTTCCGCATGGTGCACTGTTACAACTAGCGGCGAGGTAGAGAACTGCGGATGGAGGCGGAGTTGAAAGCAGACAAGTCCTGGCTCCTCCCTCGTCCAGATCAAGCCTATGGTTGAAGGTGGGTGGAATGCGTAAAACCCCCCAAAAAACTATAATGTATTATAGAATAATTGTATCGATTGTTGAACTTGCAGGTAAAAATGGGAGGTTTTACCACATTTCACCCACCTTCAAACAGGGGCTTGGTCTGGACAAGGGAGGAGCCGGGACTCTTCTTGCTTTTAAAAGATCTATATTGGACGAGGGTGCGTTTCCTTACTCACCATCTGGCCAATTGATGCATCTAAAATATATCATCTTTATTCAAATATATATAAAAAAAAAAAAGTATTCTCAGGTGTAATGAATTCCTATTGGAGGGGAATGTTCTGCGCACAACAATAGGATTGGATACCATTGCAGATACTTACCTTCCATCCAACTGCTTAATGACACCAAATCAAACACCGTACCGTTTTAGGTGAAGTGACGGCATACAAAGAGGCCCTGTAGTCCTGTAGTTTGATCATCAGCCTATCAGCTTCAATATATAAACCTCTGTTAAGGAAATGGAGTTACCCCCCCCCCCCCCCCCCCCATGGACAAAATGAATTAGTATAGGTAATACGGGTACACTCGTCCACGGGCTTGAATGTCAGCCTCATGGATAAGCCCCATACATCACCATATCCACCAAAAATACCTCACTGTCTTGAGGAATGCAAATGATGGGACTATAAAACGCAGAACATTCCACCCCAATAGGCATTAATTACAGCTGAGCCTATATTTTATATATTTTAATAAAAGTTGTATATTTTAGATTCATCAATTCGCCGGATGATGTGTAGGGAAACGCACCCTCGTCCAGTACAGATTTATTTGCCAAAGTTGATGGTTTACAATTAGGACTTAGTTCAATAGTTGACTCTTCTGCTTTTAACTCCGCCTCCATCTGCAGTTCCCTACCTGGCCACTAGTTGTCCCCCGTTGTAGATTGTTCCTTTGAGAATACTCTGTAGAAGTCTGGCATGAAAGTCGCACAGGAAATGGCACAACAATGGGACCGCCGCGTTGTGAACCGAGCCTTAGTGATGGCATGTGGTCCGGACAGGAGTGGGTGTTTCTATGACATCATTATTAGTTGGGTGGGGGGGTTATCTGAGAAATTTAAATTTTCCAAAATTTTGTAAGGTTGTATTTTTCATGTTTAATACATTTTGAGCCAAATCACGTTCGTCCCAATACTGACCGCCGGCTGTAAGCCCCTCCGCTGGGGTGATGATGGATTTCGCTGACCGCCGGCTGTAAGCCCCTCTGCTGGGGTGATGGTGGACTTCCCTGGAAGGTTCGCTGACCACCGGCTGTGAACCCCTCCACTGGGGTGATGGTGAATTTCCCTGGAAGGATCACTGACCGCCGGCTGTAAGCCCCTCCGTTGGGGTGATGATGGATTTACTGACCGCCAGCTGTAAGCCCCTCCGCTGGGGTGATGGTGGATTTCGCTGACCGCCAGCTCTAGGCCCCTCCGCTGGGGTGATGGTGGATTTCACTGGAAGGTTCGCTGACCGCCGGCTGTGAACCCCTCCGCTGGGGTGATGATGGATTTCGCTGACCACCAGCTGTAGGCCCCTCTGCTGGGGTGATGGTGGATTTCCCTGGAAGGTCCGCTGGCTGTAAGCCCCTCCGCTGGGGTGATGATGGATTTTGCTGACCGCCAGCTGTAGGCCCCTCCGCTGGGGTGATGGTGGATTTCGCTGACCGCCAGCTGTAAGCCAATCCGCTGGGGTGATGGTGGATTTCGCTGACCGCCAGCTGTAGGCCCCTCCGCTGGGGTGATGATGGATTTCGCTGACCACCAGCTGTAGGCCCCTCTGCTGGGGTGATGGTGGATTTCCCTGGAAGGTCCGCTGGCTGTAAGCCCCTCCGCTGGGGTGATGATGGATTTCGCTGACCACCAGCTGTAGGCCCCTCTGCTGGGGTGATGGTGGATTTCACTGGAAGGTTCGATGACCGCCGGCTGTAAGCCCCTCCACTGGGGTGATGATGGATTTCCCTGGAAGGATCACTGACCGCTGGCTGTAAGCCCCTCCACTGGGGTGATGGTGGATTTCCCTGGAAGGATCACTGACCGCCGGCTGTAAGCCCCTCCACTGGGGTGATGATGGATTTTGCTGACCGCCAGCTGTAGGCCCCTCCGCTGGGGTGATGGTGGATTTCGCTGACCGCCAGCTGTAAGCCAATCCGCTGGGGTGATGGTGGATTTCGCTGACCGCCAGCTGTAGGCCCCTCCGCTGGGGTGATGGTGGATTTCGCTGACCGCCAGCTGTAGGCCCCTCCGCTGGGGTGATGGTGGATTTCGCTGACCGCCAGCTGTAAGCCCCTCCGCTGGGGTGATGGTGGATTTCGCTGACCGCCAGCTGTAGGCCCCTCCGCTGGGGTGATGGTGGATTTCGCTGGAAGGTTCGCTTTAAGGGATTATATTATATAATACAGAGGTCATGTGATGATTTCTTTCTATTGTACACTCAGAATCTTCTCTTTGTTTCTCTGATGTTCTTCATTTGATGTAAAAGTTGATCTGATTCGGCCGCCATTGAAACGATGCTGTGTGCTGATCTACGGCGAGCCGCTTCAGAAATCTGGTTGCCGTCCGTTATCACGTTCTCGCCTTACTGAATAATCCTGTACAGTGCAATGAGAGGAAGAGTCCAGACCCCCCCCCCAGCTGTATATACAACACCGAGATCTGATTGGTGGATCCGTTAGGAAGCACTCCCGCTCTAGGCTTGCCCCGCCTCCTCCCTATAACACCGTGTGCTGGGCGATCTTTTTTTTTTTTTTAATGTACATTTTTTTTTCTGTTGAACCAGAAGTGACTATTGCACTGCAAAACGATCGATGTCTATAGAACATAGAAATAAAATATATGAAGCCAAAAGCTCTATATGCTGGAGAATGTACCGCTGGCTGCCTGATTTATTGCTCCATCTGGTCCTCAGTCTGAATACAGAATACATGAACGAGGAATAACATAAAAAAATAGTTTTTATTATCGGGGTTCAGAAATAACGACATTTACATGAACCTGTAGGTGACCACTTTGCTCCGTCAGTGTGTCTGGCCAATTACATTCCTTTAAAAGTCACATGATATGAGCGGACATTGTGTGCTGGCTGGGTAGAGGGGTTCTCCAGGGATGGAAATGAACTGGGCTGTTATCTGGGTGGAGGAGTTCTCTGGTTCTCCAGGGATGAGGATAAGTTGGGCTGTTATCTGGGTGGAGGGATTCTCTGGTTCTCCAGGATGGGAATAAGTTGGGCTGTTGTCTGGGTGGAGGGATTCTCTGATTCTCCAGGGATGAGGATAAGTTGGGCTGTTATCTGGGTGGAGGGGTTCTCTGGTTCTCCAGGGATAAGTTGGGCTGTTGTCTGGGTGGAGGGGTTCTCCAGGGATGGAGATACATCGGGCTGTTATCTGGGTGGAGGGGTTCTCTGGTTCTCCAGGGATGGGGATAAGTTGGGCTGTTGTCTGGGTGGAGGGGTTCTCTAGGGATGGGGATAAGTTGGGCTGTTATCTGGGTGGAGGGGTTCTCTGGTTCTCCAGGGATAAGTTGGGCTGTTATCTGGGTGGAGGGGTTCTCTGGTTCTCCAGGGATGGGGATAAGTCGGGCTGTTATCTGGGTGGAGGGGTGCTCTGGTTCTCCAGGGATGGGGATAAGTTGGGCTGTTGTCTGGGTGGAGGGGTGCTCTGGTTCTCCAGGGATGGGGATAAGTCGGGCTGTTATCTGGGTGGAGGGGTTTCCAGGGATAAGCTGGGCTGTTATCTGGGTGGAGGGGTTCTCTGGTTCTCCAGGGATAGGGATAAGTTGGGCTGTTATCTGGGTGGAGGGGTTCTCTGGTTCCCCAAGGATGGGGATACGTTGAGCTGTTATCTGGGTGGAGGGTTCTCTGGTTCCCCAAGGATGGGGATACGTTGGGCTGTTATCTGGGTGGAGGGGTGCTCTGGTTCTCCAGGGATGAGGATAAGTTGGGCTGTTATCTGGGTGGAGGGGTTCTCTGGTTCTCCAGGGATGAGGATACGTTGGGCTGTTATCTGGCTGGAGGGGTTCTCTGGTTCTCCAAGGACAGGTATAAGTTGGGCTGTTATCTCAGTGGTGTGAAATCATCAGATCCAGGGCAGAAAGGTTGAAGGTTAAGAGCAAAGTCAGTCTATTCAGTTATTGCACAATAAAACAAAAATAATTCAATGTTTGTTGGGGTCAGAGGTCACCCGTCACCTGAGGCTCCAAATAAGAGGAATACTGCACAATAAACATTAAAATAATTGCATATTAAAGGTATTGATACCTGATCAGTGCCCCTCCCCCCCCCATCACTGTAGTTAATATCCCTGTATTCCGCAATACAAGCAGAACAGGGTGGAGCGCCAGCACCGGACGCTGAGAAGAGCGCTGGCTTGTATTCGTTTACTTTTATTCTGCAATTTATTGTCCAATTATTCCTAATTTACATCCAGATATGAAGCCCTGATGAAGGGGGACTCGGCCCCCGAAACGCATCGGATTCCTCTTCTTTTTGCCATAAAGACGACTTTGATCAGACTTGGTGATGTCATCCTTTCGATCATGGGTGTCAAAGTGGCGGCCCTCCAGCTGTTGCCAAACTACAAGTCCCATGAGGCATTGCAAGATTGACCATTACAAGCATGGCTCCCAAAGGTAGAGGCATGATGGGACCTGTAGTTTGGCAACAGCTGGAGGGCCGCCACTTTGACACCCCTGCTTAGATTATCGCCACCCCAACAAAGGTTACCCCCGTTGACAGTGTTGCCTCTCATTTGGAATTCAGGCCCATTGTCCATCCCTCCCATCCTTCCCTCCTGTCCATCCATCCCTCCCGTCCATCCCTCTAACAATACAGCTCTCTGTAGGGCAGAATGGTTGTCGGGAGTTTACCTTTTCCTCGTCCCTGTTCATTTTATAAGGGGCTGTGGAAGAACCGGCTCTTGTGTCTCAGAACATCGCACACCGCAGAGCATCTCAGCAGGCAGAACATTGGGGTGCAATGAACAATAAATGGCAATGCGATGCGAATCCACCACACACATGGAGCGGCTGTCCTGTAAGGCACATTATGGGTGAAGCCCCGACACCTCGTCTGCCTCAATGCAACTTACATTCAGGGCTCAGACTTCAGATCAGCAGCTGAACTCCAGGATGAACTGAATGTTCAATATAAAGCCCCCCTCCCCCATTTACACCGCAAAATGTTCTCAATAAGTGGATGCAGAACCAACAAAATGTTACTTTTACTGGCTGTGACATCATCATTCTACAAACATTGAATCAATCTCTGGCCGCAGGGAGGAGGATCTGTAAGGCGCTCCACGTCTCATCCCTCGGGCACCTGACTGACGCTCTATGCAGTGGGCGGGTCTCTAGGTGTTACCCAATGGCTGAGCAGGACAGGCAAAGGAAAACCCTAGCGGGATCTGTAGAAGGGATCCACCAATGGCATCAGTGCTGCAGCCTGAGCACCATGAGGGGCTATTACACGATTGGTCACCCTGCGCTATGGAGACGGAGGTAAGACGTACGGGGCCAGCGGCCATTATTGAACCTACAACCGAGGGATGGATTTATGGTGGAGGTAAGACGTACGGGGCCAGCGGCCATTACTGAACCTACACTGAGGGATGGATTTATGGTGGAGGTAAGACGTACGGGGCCAGCGGCCATTATTGAACCTACACCGAGGGATGGATTTATGGTGGAGGTAAGACGTACCAGGTTCAGCGGCCATCACTGAACCTACACCGAGGTATGGATTTATGATGGAGGTAAGGCGTACGGGGCCAGCGGCCATTATTGAACCTACACCGAGGGATGGATTTATGGTGGAGGTAAGGCGTACGGGGCCAGCGGCCATCACTGAACCTACACCGAGGGATGGATTTATGGTGGAGGTAAGGCGTACGGGGCCAGCGGCCATTACTGAACCTACACCGAGGGATGGATTTATGATGGAGGTAAGACGTACGGGGCCAGCGGCCATTACTGAACCTACACCGAGGGATGGATTTATGGTGGAGGTAAGGCGTACGGGGCCAGCGGCCATTATTGAACCTACACCGAGGGATGGATTTATGGTGGAGGTAAGGCGTACGGGGCCAGCGGCCATTACTGAACCTACACCGAGGGATGGATTTATGATGGAGGTAAGACGTACGGGGCCAGCGGCCATTATTGAACCTACACCGAGGGATGGATTTATGATGGAGGTAAGACGTACGGGGCCAGCGGCCATTATTGAACCTACACCGAGGGATGGATTTATGGTGGAGGTAAGACGTACGGGGCCAACGGCCATTACAGAACCTACACCGAGGGATGGATTTATGGTGGAGGTAAGACGTACGGGCCAGCGGCCATTACTGAACCTACACCGAGGGATGGATTTATGGTGGGGGTAAGACGTACGGGGCCAGCGGCCATTACTGAACCTACACCGAGGGATGGATTTATGGTGGAGGTAAAGCGTACGGGGCCAGCGGCCATTATTGAACCTACACCGAGGGATGGATTTATGGTGGAGGTAAGACGTACGGGGCCAGCGGCCATTATTGAACCTACACCGAGGGATGGATTTATGATGGAGGTAAGACGTACGGGGCCAGCGGCCATTACTGAACCTACACCGAGGGATGGATTTATGATGGAGGTAAGACGTACGGGGCCAGCGGCCATTATTGAACCTACACCGAGGGATGGATTTATGATGGAGGTAAGACGTACGGGGCCAGCGGCCATTATTGAACCTACACCGAGGTATGGATTTATGGTGGAGGTAAGACGTACGGGGCCAGCGGCCATTACTGAACCTACACCGAGGTATGGATTTATGGTGGAGGTAAGACGTACGGGGCCAGCGGCCATTACTGAACCTACACCAAGGGATGGATTTATGGTTGAAGGAAGCAGAGCATGCTCCAGATAACCCACAAGGTGGCCATTGTACGCATCCATTTACTATCATCCTGGAGTTCAGCTTTAAAGAAGCCTCAAAAAGATAAATTTCGGGATATTAATTCATGATAAAATACTTCTCTCTGCTTGTGAAAAGAAACACTGAACGCTTCTCCGGTAAATCACATAATTATGACGGCTATTATTGCCCATCAGCTCCTCCTCGCATGAAGCCCGATTTGTGGCTGTTCCTAGTGTGGAGCTCTGTTTCTCCCTCCCCCTCCTGTCAGTCAGTACGATGTGTGTTGCAGTCACACTGACCGGCCTCCTAATTCCCCTGCATGAGTAGTGACAGCGCTGGTCCTGGGCGGAGACAAGCACTGTGAATCAAAATTAATTTAGTTTCCTACTGAGCAGCATGGTCAAACAGTGGGGGGGGGGGGGGGGGGCTGTTGACCATGCTAGCTCCAAATCCACAGCACCTATCAAAATGGGACATTACTCCTCCTGCCCCCACTTTGTCCCCTTGGGGGGCAGAAGGAACAGCAGATGTGTTGGTGGGACATAATGGTCCGTAGACTAGAGGCCACTAAGCAGCCTCCTCTGAGTGCAGAACATAACTTGTTCCTGGAGAACCCCTCCAAGTGATGCGCACAGTACTGTGTTCCTGACCCCACATTCAGGACCCCTTCCCCCACATTCCGGACCCCTTCCCCCACATTCAGGACCCCTTCCCATGAACGCTGTTCAGAAGTTCCTCTTTGTCGCTCCGGTACCCGCTCTCCTTCCACTGCGCCCGGAGTTCCTGCAGGATCCTCCCGATCTCCTTCCCTGAAGAGATCCCCAATCGGCGGAGGTCGTGCCCACTGACCGGGAAGCGAGGAAGAGTCCAGCTTTCCATCTCCTTCAGGAGCCGCTCTTCTCCTTGGTACTTCAGCAGTTCACACACCTTCTTCTGGATATCCAACTCTCGGGACTGGGAGAGAGAAATGGAGAAGATAAAGATCTGAACGTTGAATCTTTAGGATGTTGGAGCTAAAAGCTCTTGTGAGTATTTGTATATCTGCAGTTCCTCCACTGACTTCAATCACACACAGCCATTGACTTCATTCACACACAGCCCTGTCTGCCCCCCTCCCCCACAATGCAAGGGTTCACTGCTCAGAAAGAGGTACAAGGATAAGGAGCAATGCTAGCCTTACTCCTGGCCGTGGTCACTCCATCCGTGCAACTGCTCCCATGGA
>NW_028321660.1:0-55660 GCF_062004578.1 Staurois parvus | reverse complement strand
GTCCTCCCCCGGCATACTCTTCTATTCCCCCCCTCCGTCCTCCCCCGGCATACTCTTCTATTCCCCCCCTCCGTCCTCCCCCGGCATACTCTTCTATTCCCCCCCTCCGTCCTCCCCCGGCATACTCTTCTATTCCCCCCCTCCGTCCTCCCCCGGCATACTCTTCTATTCCCCCCCTCTGTCCTCCCCCGGCATACTCTTCTATTCCCCCCCTCCGTCCTCCCCCGGCATACTCTTCTATTCCCCCCCTCCGTCCTCCCCCGGCATACTCTTCTACCCCCCCCCATCCTCCCCCGGTATACTCTTCTATCCCCCCCCGGTATACTCTTCTATCCCCCCCCGGTATACTCTTCTATCCCCCCCTCTCTTCCCCCCGGTATACTCCTCTGTCCCCCCCTCTCTTTCCCCCCCGGTATACTCTTGTGTCCCCCCCCATCCTCACCCGGTATACTACTGCCCCCCCCTATCTTCCCCCGGTATACTCCTGTCCCCCCCTCCCCCAGTATAATCTTCTGTCCCCCCCATACTCCCCAGGTATAATCCTCTGTCCCCCCCCATCCTCACCCGGTATACTACTGCCCCCCCTCTCTTCCCCCGGAATACTCCCCTCCCCCTGGTATCTCACCTTCTTGTACCCCCGGGTGGTGACCCAGACCCGGACGGGCTCCATGCTGCCGGCGGTGTCGGGACTCTCCCAGTACTTGGTGTTCGGTCCGCCGTCCTTCCTCCGGGCCTGGGTGATGGAGGCCTCCCCTCCATCATCGGGCTCTCCGTCCTCTCCATCCTCCTCCTCTCCGTCCTCCTCATCCTCCTCGCCGTCCTCCTCTTCCTCCTCCTCCGGCTCTCTCCGGTTCTCCTCCCGCCTCTGGTATTGTCGTGTCGCCGGACTGCCGTCCTCCCCTCCGCCTCCTCCGGCCGCCGCTCCCCCCCGGCGCCGCCTCCTCCTCTGCCTGGGCCCCGCCAGCCTGCCGCCCTCTCCGCCGCTACTACTGCCGTTACAGCCGCCCGGGACCGCCAGGCCGACTTGCCTTTGTTTCATGGCGCCCGCCGGGGAATGCTGCGACTGCGGCCCAAGGAGACACGCCCCTCCAAATGCCAATCATCGTGCGGAACGCCCGCCGCCGCTCACTGAGCCTGCGCCGAGGCTGCCAATCACGACGAAACACGCCCCCTCTCCATTAAACAATACCTTCCGCTCGGCTGCCAATCACATCAAATCCCGCCCACTTCACGATGCCTTTCAAAAGAGACACTCCTCTTCTCGCTAAATGAGCCTGCGCCCCAACCACCAATACGGTGAGAGGAACGCCCCCAGAACCGCTCCATCAACCAACCGAAACATAGCTACGAAACGAGCCTGCGCACGAAACTGCCAATCAAAAGCAAGAGCCGCCCACCGATCGCAGACCATGGTAGCTCGCCGCTCCCTCCGTCCATCAATTTTGTAGCCACGCCCCAGGCGGCCCTCCTGCCCATTGTCCACACTGCGCCCTAAGGTTCCCGCCCACCGAAAGCACGCCCCGCCCACGTCTGTGATTTGCAGAGAGGGGAATACAAGGCCCGAGGTAAACATGGACCTATGGCCACGCCCTCCGGTGGGAGGCCGAGAGTAAACCAGAGAAACTTTATTAGGACAGAGGCGGTGGTGCGCATGCGCAGTTTCCGGAGCGCTGCCATGTGCCTCATTAGTTGAGGCCTGAGTATGGAAGAGTCACCAGCCGGAGCTGGGAGTCTCTGTGTTCCCGGAGACAGCTCATGGTGACAGACTGTGGAGGGTTAGATCCCATGTCCGGTGTTTACTGCCATCCATGACTCTATCAGAGACAATTCCACCCACTTCCTGTCCTGGTGACAACGTCTCATCCGCCAGGAAGTGGGGGAAACCTGCAACACCGAAATAACATAGCAGGGGAGGCCTAGAACCCCCGCCGGGTGTTAATTTCTGCATCTCCTCTATTCCTGGCTGATAAAAGGTTGTCACCGGGACAGGAAGTGAGGTGGGATCTCTGATGAGGCCTCAGAGTGTGGTAATGGGGGCTCCGATCCTTCCCCACCCCATCCAAAACCAGAAGTCGTCATATCCAGCCGGACGTACACAGGGAGTAATAATGTATGACAAGGATTGCTTCCTAACATCCGAACATGTGATCCCTGAAGCAGCGGGTCACATGACCAATGCCGAGGGGGGAGGAGGGGTATTTGTAGTATATGATGGAGGCATAGAGGTTGGGGGAGGGCTATTTATGATGGAGACATAGAGGTTGGGGAGGGGTATTTATGATGGAGACATAGAGGTTGGGGGAGGGGTATTTATGATGGAGACATAGAGGTTGGGGGAGGGGTATTTATGATGGAGACATAGAGGTTGGGGGTGGGGTATTTATGATGGAGACATAGAGTTTGGGGGAGGGGTATTTGTAGTATATGATGGAGATATAGAGGTTGGGGGAGGGGTATTTATGATGGAGACATAGAGGTTGGGGGAGGGGTATTTGTAGTATATGATGGAGATATAGAGGTTGGGGGAGGGGTATTTGTTTATATACGATGGAGACATAGAGGTTGGGGGAGGGGTATTTATGATGGAGACATAGAGGTTGGGGGAGGGGTATTTATGATGGAGACATAGAGGTTGGGGGAGGGGTATTTATGATGGAGACATAGAGGTTGGGGGAGGGGTATTTATGATGGAGACATAGAGGTTGGGGGAGGGGTATTTGTTTATATATGATGGAGACATAGAGGTTGGGGGAGGGGTATTTATGATGGAGACATAGAGGTTGGGGGAGGGGTATTTATGATGGAGACATAGAGGTTGGGGGAGGGGTATTTATGATGGAGACATAGAGGTTGGGGGAGGGGTATTTGTTTATATATGATGGAGACATAGAGGTCGGGGGAGGGGTATTTATTTTATATACAGTGGATATAAAAAGTCTTCACACCTGTTATAATATCAGGTTTCTGTGATGTAAAGAAATGAGACAAAATAATTTCAGAACTTTTTCCACCTTTAATGTGACCTATAAACTGTACAACTCAATTGAAAAACAAACTGAAATCTTTTTTTTTTTTTTTGGGGGGGGGGGGGGGGAGTAGACATAAAAAAATTTAAATAATGTGGTTGCATAAGTCTGCACACCCTCTTATAACTGGGGATGTAGTTGTGTTGAGAATTAAGCAATCACCTTCACATTAAATAGGAGTCAGTACACACCGGCCATCATTTAAAGTGCCTTTGATTAACCCCAAATAAAGTTCAGCTGTTGTAGTCGGTCTTCCCTTACATTTTCTTAGTTGCATCCTACAGCAAAAGCCATGGTCCGCAGAGAGCTTCCAAAGCATCAGAGGGATCTCACTGTTAAAAGGTATCAGTCAGGAGAAGAGTGCAAAAGAATTTCCAAGGCGTTAGATATACCATGGAACACAGTGAAGACAGTCATCATCAAGTGGAGAAAATATGGCGCAACAGTGACATCACCAACAGTGACGTCACCAAGAACTGGACGTCCCTCCAAAATGGATGAAAAGACGAGAATAAAACTGGTCTGGGAGGCGGCCAAGAGGCCAACAGCAACATGAAAGGAGCTGCAAGAATATCTGGCAAGTACTGACTGTGTGGTCCAAGTGACAACAATCTCCCGTATTCTTCATATGTCTGGGCTATGGGGGAGAGTGACAAGATGGAAGCCTTTTCTTATGAAGAAAAACATCCAAGCCCGGCTAAATTTTTCAAAAACACATCTGAAGTCTCCCAAAAGCATGTGGGAAAATGTGTTCTGGTCTGATGACTTTTTGGCCATAATTCCAAAAGATATGTTTGACGCAAAAGCAACACTGCCCATCACCAAAAGAACACCATACCCACCGTGAAACATGGTGGTGGCAGCATCATGCTTTGGGCCTGTTTTTCTTCAGCTGGAACTGGGGCCTTAGTCCAGGTAGAGGGAATTATGAACAGTTCCAAATACCAGTCAATATTGACATAAAATCTTCCGGCTTCTGCTAGAAAGCTGAACATGAAGAGGAACTTCATCTTCTAGCATGACAACGACCCAGGGGCGGACTGACCATTTGGAAACTTGGGCACTGCCCGAGGGCCCGAGGTCAGTAAGGGGCCCCATGAGATGCCCCCTGCTACCTTTTTCATAGGTTTTTTTGAGTTTGGGCAAGGACACAGGGGCCCCATGATCCCCTATTGCCCGGGGGCCTCATGAATTGTCAGTCCGCCCCTGCAACGACCCAAAGCATCCATCCAAATCTGCAAAGGAATGGCTTCACCAGAAGAAGAGGAAGGTTCTGGATTGGCCCATCAGAAAGAAAGGTTGTCCATCCCCCGGAGGAATGATGAATATGTGTGCATATCATTGATTGATCCATAAGACACCAAATGCACCAGGACATGTACATGGATGTTAACGTGTTTCACATGATCACATGCTTAATCATGACAAAGAAAGAATGGGAAATGCTGTCTTGTATAGGCATCGATCAATACAGAGCACCTATCAGCATTCTCCAGACTCAGAGAAACTATTGATACAATGTTATAAAGTGTATAAAACATGTAAAAACATTGTGTCAAAAAAAAAGAGGTAAACAAAAAAGGAAACAAAATGTAAATGAAAGAAAATAAAAAGTGTATATAAACAAAAAATGATAAGCAGATGTCCCCAAAAGAGTATGGAGACCAAACCGTGTCATAAACATACAGTGAAGGAAATGCGTATTTGCTCCCCTCTGATGGTGAATGTTCGCCCCTCACACAGAAACGATCGGTCTAACAATGGAATGTTCGCCCCTCACACAGAAATGATCCGTCTAACAATGGAATGTTCGGTGTAACACTGAGAGACAGAATACAACAACAAATTCAGCAGAAATGCGTCTAACAAATGATGACTGATCTGCATGTTCATGAGGGAAAGAAGGATTTGATCCCCTTCACAAAACATGACTTAGTACTTGGTGGCAAATACCTTGTTGGCAATCACAGAGGTCAGACGTTTCCTGGAGTTGGCCACCAGGTTCGCACACCTCTCAGGAGGGATTTTGGCCCACTCCTCTTGGCAGATCCTCTCCAAGTCATTAAGGTTTGGTGGCTGACGTTTGACAACTCGAACTTTCAGCTCCCTCCACAGATTTTCAATCGGATGAAGGTCTGGAGACTGGCTAGGCCACTCCAGGACCTTAATGTGCTTCTTCTTGAGCCGCTCCTTTGTTGCCTTGGCTGTGTGTTTTGGGTCATTGTCATGCTGGAACACCCATCCACCACCCATTTTCAATGCCCTGGCTGAGGGAAGAAGGTTCTCACCCAAGATTTGAGGGTACATTGCCCCGTCCATCGTCCCTTTGATGTGGTGCAGTTGTCCTGTCCTCTTAGAAGAAAAACACCCCCAAAGCAGAATGTTTCCACCACCATGTTTCACAGTTGGGATGGTGTTCTTGGGGTCATAGGCATCATTCCTCCTCCTCCAAACACGGCGAGTTGAGTTGATGCCAAAGAGCTGGATTTTGGTCTCATCTGACCACAACACTTCCCACCAGTCCTCCTCTGCATCATTCAGATGTTCAGTGGCAGACTTCAGACGGGCCTGGACATGGGCTTTCTTCAGCAGAGGGACCTTGCGGGCACTGCAGGATTTCAGTCCTTGTCGGCGTAGTGTGTTACCAATTGTTTTCTTGGTGACTGTGGTCCCAGCTGCCTGGAGATCATTGACAAGATCCTCACGTGTAGTTCTGGGATGATTCCTCACTGTTCTCATGATCATTGACACTCCACGAGGTGAGATCTTGCATGGTGCACCAGACCTAGGGAGACTGACACTTGTTTTGTGTTTCTTCCATTTGTGAATGATTGCACCAACTGTTGTCACCTTCTCACCAAGCTGCTTGGCCATAGTTTGGTAGCCCAGTCCAGCCTTGTGTAGGTCTACAATCTTGTCCCTGACATCCTTGGACAGCTCTTTGGTCTTTGCCATGGTGGAGAGTTTGGAATCTGAGGGTTTGATTGCTCCTGTGGACAGGTGTCTTTTATACAGGTAACACAATGAGATTAGCAGAACTCCCTTTAAGAGACTGCTTCTAATCTCAGCTTGTTACCTGTATGAGAGACACCTGGGAGCCAGAAATCCTGCTGAATGATAGGGGATCAAATCCTTATTTCCCTCATGAACATGCAGATCCGTCATCATTTGTTAGACGCATTTCTGCTGAATTTGTTGTTGTATTCTGTCTCTCAGTGTTACAGCGAACATTCCATTGTTAGACGGATCATTTCTGTGTGAGGGGCGAACATTCCATTGTTAGACCGATCATTTCTGTGTGAGGGGCGAACATTCAACATCAGCCGGGGAGCAAATACACATTTCCTTCACTGTAATATACCTAGAAACATTCATACAAAGAATATATGTCCATTCATAAAACCATAAAGTCCTTACAGATTCAGACAGATATATATTAAAAAAAAAACATTCATCCAAATTTGGAACACTCGGTGCACCACACAGCACATGCAAAATGTACAACCCAACTAGTGCAATCATAGTAAATGGGTGCATGCACGTGCATGTACATGTGCACATACATACAAACACACACATATACATACACACATCGCAGTGCAGAAAAACAAGTTCAGAATATAGTGAACTGAGTTCTGAGGTGTACTTGCAAGGCCTTGAAAAAGTCACGTGATAGTGTGACGTAACACGTAGGAGGCGAGCATGGTGACGTACTTCCGGGGAGGACGCCATCTTGCTGCACCCAATGAGTTCCCACGCAAGTACACCTTTAGAATGAGGTCTTTTGTAAAGCTTGTTATAATCTTACTAAATGTGAGTGGGCATTGGGCTGTGATTTGAGAGTCCCCATTAAAACGGATTTACACTATGGGAGGTTTCTTTTTATCTTTATCCTACTGTGAGTTGGTGGCTGGCTGCTTTATACTGGAGGGGACCTGGCTGTTCCTAGTGAGGGGGATATCATCTACCTGAGAGGTGTCCATTACCAGCGGAGATTCCTGGCTTCAAATAACAAAAGCGTTTTGGCCCTTTGAGGGTCACATCAAGGAGGTGAGGGGGCCACATACGGATTATTTCCATCGGTGGTGATGCACATCCACAATATGACCTGCACTTAGGAGGAATTGGAAAGTTTTTGGTGTACACAGTGAGGAACAGAAGTATTTGAACCCCCTGCGATTCTGCAAGTTCTCCCACTTCTCCATCATGGAGGGTCTGACATTCACATTGGAGGGGATTCCCACTCTGAGGACAGAATTCAGGAAATCCCATTGTATGATTTGTAAAGAATGTATTTGTCTCGCACGGCTGAACAGAAGTATTTGAACCCCTGAGAAGATCCGTGTTAATATTTGGTACAGAAGCCTTTGTCTGCAATTACAGAGGTCAGACGTTTCCTGTAGTTCCTGACCAGGTTTGCACTACAACAGGGATTTTGGCCGACTCCTCCACACAGATCTCCTCTAGATCTGTCAGGTTTCGGGGCTGTCGCTGAGCAACACAGAGTTTCAGCTCCCTCCAAAGATGTTCTATTGGATTTAGGTGTGGAGACTGGCTAGGCCACTCCAGAACCTTGATATGCTTCTTACGGAGCCACTCCTTGGTTCTCCTGGCTATGTGCTTCGGGTCGTTGTCATGTTGGAAGACCCATCCACGACCCATCTTCAATGCTCTGACTGAGGGAAGGAGGTTGTTGCTGAAAATCTCACAATAAATGGCCCCATTCATCCTCTCCTTAATACAGTGCAGTCGTCCTGTCCCCTTCGCAGAAAAGCACCCCAAAGCATGATGTTACCACCCCCATGCTTCACAGTAGGGATGGTGTTCTTGGGATGCAACTCATCCTGTTTCCTCCAAACACGACGAGTGAAGTTTAGACCAAAAAGTTCTACTTTGGTCTCATCTGACCACATGACTTTCTCCCATGCCTCCTCTGCATCATCCAGATGGTCATTGGGAACCTTCAGACGGGCCTGGACATGTGATGACATGAGCAGGGGACCTTCAGACGGGCCTGGACATGTGATGACTGGAGCGGGGGAACCTTCAGACGGGCCTGGACATGTGATGACTGGAGCGGGGGAACCTTCAGACAGGCCTGGACATGTGATGACTTGAGCAGGAGAACCTTCCGTGCAATGCATGATTGGAAACCATGACGGCGTAGTGTTCTCCCGACAGTGACCTGTGAAACTGTGGTCCCAGCTCTCTTCATGTCATTGACCAGTTCCTCCCTTGTAGTTCTGGGCTGATTCCTCACCTTTCTTCTCATCAGTGATACCCCACGAGGTGAGATCTTGCATGGAGCCCCAGTCCGAGGGAGACTGACAGTCGTCTTTAGCCTCTTCCATTTTCTAACAATTGCTCCAACAGTTGATCTATTTTCACCAAGCTGCTTGGCAATTGCCCCGTAGCCCTTTCCAGCCTTGTGGAGGTCCACAATTTGGTCTCTGGTGTCTTTTGACAGCTCTTCGGTCTTGCCCATGGTAGTAGTTGGCGTCTGACTGACTGTGGGGTGGACAGGTGTCTTTATAGAGCTCAGACAGGTGCTACTAAGTTAGATGAATGAGTGGAGTAGAGGTGGACTTTATAAAGGCGCAGTAACAGGTCTTTGGGAGCCAGAATTCTTGCTGTTTCTCAGGGGTTCAAATCCTTCTGTTCAGCCGTGCGAGACAAATACATTCTTTACAAATCATACAATGGGATTTCCTGAATTCTGTCCTCAGAGTGGGAATCCCCTGCAATGTGAATGTCAGACCCTCCATGATGGAGAAGTGGGAGAACTTGCAGAATCGCAGGGGGTTCAAATACTTCTGTTTCTCACTGTATGCACCTATTTGGACTTGGTTGTTTTAAGTTTTTTATTTTTAAAATTTTTGGTTTTTTTATGTTTACAGACTATTATATGTTCACTTATTTTTTTGTTATGTGTTTGCTCATAAATATACTTTTTGTATGTGTGTTTTTTGGCACTATTGTATTTACCGTATTTTTCGCTCTATAAGACGCACCTGACCAGAAGACGCGCCTAGGTTTTAGAGGAGAAAAACAAGAAAAAAAATATTCTGAACCAATGGACTGCAGTCTCTGGTCATCTCCTGCACAGTGCAGGGGATGACCAGAGACTGCGGACACAGGACAGGGGATGACCAGAGACTGCGGACACAGGACAGGGGATAACCAGAGACTGCGGACACAGTGCAGGGAATGACCAGTGACTGCGGACACAGTACAGGGGATGACCAGAGACTGCGGACACAGTGCAGGGGATAACCAGAGACTGCGGACACAGTGCAGGGAATGACCAGAGACTGCGGACACAGTACAGGGGATGACCAGAGACTGCGGAAACAGTACAGGAGATGACCAGAGACTGCGGACACAGTGCAGGACGTGACCAGAGACTGCGGACACAGTACAGGAGATGACCAGAGACTGCGGACACAGTGCAGGACGTGACCAGAGACTGCGGACACAGTACAGGGGATGACCAGAGACTGCGGCCACAGTACAGGAGATGACCGGAGACTGCGGACACAGTACAGGGGATGACCAGAGACTGCGGACACAGTACAGGACGTGACCAGAGACTGCGGACACAGTACAGGAGATGACCAGAGACTGCGGACACAGTGCAGGACGTGACCAGAGACTGCGGACACAGTACAGGAGATGACCGGAGACTGCGGACACAGTACAGGAGATGACCGGAGACTGCGGACACAGTACAGGGGATGACCAGAGACTGCGGACACAGTACAGGGGATGACCAGAGACTGCGGACACAGTACAGGAGATGACCAGAGACTGCGGACACAGTACAGGGAATAACCAGAGACTGCAGACACGGTACAGGAGATGACCGGAGACTGCGGACACAGTACAGGAGATGACCGAAGACTGCGGACACAGTACAGGAGATGACCAGAGACTGCGGACACAGTACAGGAGATGACCAGAGACTGCGGACACAGTACAGGAGATGACCGGAGACTGCGGACACAGTACAGGAGATGACCAGAGACTGCAGACCTTTGGGGAGGGAGGGGGAATGGGTACCTGAATTTGACAGGTACCCGCTCCCACTTCCGCGGAGTTGTCCTTCCTTCTTCCCGCGGCGGCTTCTGTGACAGCCGGGTGCCCACTGCACATGCACGAGAAGCGCTGCGCTTTGTGAATGGCCCGGAGCCTTCTGGGACCTGTCATGTGTCCCAGAAGACACCGGACCATTCACAAAGCGCGGCGCTTCTCACGCATGCGCAGTGGGCACCCGGCTGTCACAGAAGCCGCCGCGGGAAGACTGCAGCGCTGGAGCGAGGAACAGGTAAGGTCCTGCAGGAGAGAAGAGCTGAGCGGCCGGCCCGGTATTCTGACATGGTGGCGGCAGAAATACCGGACCGGCCACTTTACATTCGCTCCATAAGACGCACTGACATTTCCCCCCCTTTTTTGGGGGGAAAAAAGTGTGTCTTATGGAGCGAAAAATACGGTAATTGATCCCACATTTAGGGATCCATTCTTTGTCACTATTTACTTTTATTATGGCTTAATGTAGCCATTATTTGTCACCATCTGCATGATATTGTTGATTCCTGTTAGGGGTTCACGTTCTCATTTTCACCATCATTTGCATGAATTTATTGATCCCGATGTAGGGATTCACGTTTATTTGTGTTTTATTTTGTGTATGATCCTATTTTGGATAGTGGGGGTATTGGTTCCTGGTTTTTTTTTTATACCAGGTGTGATCACTTTTTCACTTGAGATCCCAGAGAGGATCAATCCACTGATTTTTTTGTCACATATATATATTTATGTCACTTTGTTTGTTTTTGCCATATTGTATTATTTTATTATTAGGGTAGCGCTGCATCATTTTGTTCTGTATTGATCAATGCCTATCAGGGGCGGACTGACCATTCGAGCACTCAGGCACTGCCCGAGGGCCCGGGGTCAGTAGGGGGCCCCATAAAATGCCCCTGGTACCTTTTATAGGCTTTTTTGGGTGTGTTTCGAGTTTGGGCAAGGACACAGGGGCCTCATGATCCCCAATTGCCCGGGGGCCCCATGAGTTGTCAGTCCACCCCTGATGCCTATATAAGACAGCATTTACGATTCTTTATTTGCCGTGATTAAGCATGTGATTGTGTGAAACGTGTTGACATCCATGTACATGTCCTGGTGCGTTTGGTGTCTTATGGATCAATCAATGACATGCATGCATATTCATCATTCCTCCAGGGGGCGGACAACCTTTCTTTCTGATGTACATTGCGTGGTGGGGAGCCAAGGCCTGCACCTGCTTCGGTTTGATGCTGATTGGTCTCTGAGCGGTCTTCCTCTTGTCTTTTGGAATGGCCCAGACCTGAATCCGATGGAATATCTGTGGGGTGATCTGAAGAGGGCTGTGTGCAGGAGATGACACACAATCTGACAGCTTTGGGGTGTTTTTGCAAGTAAATATTGCAGAGTCAGGATGTGCCGTGCTGATAGACTCCTCCCCAAAAAGACTGAGTGCTGGAATCACATCAAAAGGGCCTTCAACAAAGGATTAGTGTAAGGGTGTGCACACTTATGCAACCATATTTTCACTTTTTATTTCTACTTCCCTCCACCTAAAATATTTCCGTTTGTTGGTCAACTGAGTTGTACAGTTTATAGGTTACATTAAAAGGTGGAAAAACGTTCTGAAATGATTTATCTTTGTCTCACTTTTTTACATCACAGAAACCTGACATTTTAACAGGGGTGTGAAGACTTTTTAGATCCACTGTATGATGGTGGCATAGAAGTTGGGTTAGGGGTATTTTAGTATATGATGGAGATACAGAGGTTGGGGGAGGGGTATTTGTAGTATATGATGGAGGCATAAAGGTTGGGGGAGGGGTATTTGTAGTATATGATTGAGGCAGAGAGGTTGGGGGAGGGGTATTTGTAGTATATGATGGAGGCATAGAGGTTGGGGGAGGGGTATTTGTAGTATATGATGGAGGCATAGATGTTGGGGGAGGGGTATTTGTAGTATATGATGGAGGCATAGAGGTTGGGGGAGGGGTATTTGTTTATATATGATGGAGGCATAGAGGTTGGGGGAGGGGTATTTGTAGTACATGATGGAGATATAGAGGTTGGGGGAGGGGTATTTGTAGTACATGATGGACATAGAGATTGTGAGAAGGGTATTTGTAGTACATGATGGAGATATAGAGGGTGGGGGAGGGATATTTGTAGTATATGATGGACATATAGAGATTGGGGGAGGGGTGTTTGTAGTACATGATGTAGATATAGAAGTTGGGGGAGGGGTATTTGTTTATATATGATGGAGGCATAGAGGGTGGGGTAGTTGTAGTATATGATGTACATATAGAGTTTGGGGGAGGGGTATCAGTTTATACACAATACATACACCAATCAGTCACAACCTTTTGGCCACCCACCTAATAGTGAATAGGTCAGTCCCCCTTTCGCCTCCAAAACTTTCCTGACCCATAGCCTGCGATGCTCTGTGTGTTCTGATACCTATCAGAACCAGCATTCACTTATTCACCAATTTTAGTAGCTCTTCTATTGGATTGGGCTACACAGACCAGCCTTCCCTCCCCACCTCCATCAAGGAGCCTTGCCCCCCCCCCCCCCCCCCCCCTTGACCCTGTCACCGGTTGGCTGGTTTTCCTTCCTAGATCAGTTTGGAGATATATATATATTTATTTATTTATTTGATCCCCCAAGGAAGACATGACTTAGTACTTGGTGGAGGAACCCTTGTTGGCAAGCACAGAGGTGAGACGTTCCTTGTAGTTGGTGGAGGAACCCTTGTTGGCGAGCACAGAGGTGAGACGTTCCTTGTAGTTGGTGGAGGAACCCTTGTTGGCGAGCACAGAGGTGAGACGTTCCTTGTAGTTGGTGGAGGAACCCTTGTTGGCGAGCACAGAGGTGAGACGTTGCTTGTAGTTGGTGGAGGAACCCTTGTTGGCGAGCACAGAGGTGAGACGTTCCTTGTAGTTGGTGGAGGAACCCTTGTTGGCGAGCACAGAGGTGAGACGTTCCTTGTAGTTGGTGGAAGAACCCTTGTTGGCGAGCACAGAGGGGAGACGTTTCCTGTAGTTGGTGGAGGAACCCTTGTTGGCGAGCACAGAGGTGAGACGTTCCTTGTAGTTGGTGGAGGAACCCTTGTTGGCGAGCACAGAGGTGAGACGTTCCTTGTAGTTGGTGGAGGAACCCTTGTTGGCGAGCACAGAGGTGAGACGTTCCTTGTAGTTGGTGGAGGAACCCTTGTTGGCGAGCACAGAGGGGAGACGTTGCTTGTAGTTGGTGGAGGAACCCTTGTTGGCGAGCACAGAGGGGAGACGTTGCTTGTAGTTGGTGGAGGAACCCTTGTTGGCGAGCACAGAGGGGAGACGTTTCCTGTAGTTGGTTCCCAGGTTTGCAGACATCTCAGGAGGAATTTTGGTCCACTCCTCTTTACAGATCTTCTCTAAATCCTGAAGGTTTCTTGGCTGGCGCTTGGCCACTCGAAGTTTCAGCTCCCTCCATACATTTTCTGTAGGTTTAAGGTCTGGAGATTGGCTAGGCCACTCCAGGACCTTAATGTGCTTCTTCTTGAGCAGCTCCTTTGTTGCCTTGGCGGTACGTTTTGGGTCATTGTCATGCCGGAAGACCCATCTTCAGTGTTCTAGGTGAGGGAAGAAGGTTCTCATCCAAGATTTTACAATACATGGCCCCATTTGTTGGCCCCTCAATGCGGCAAAGTCAGCATGTACCTTTAGCAGAGAAACAGCCCCAAAGCATACGGTCTCCACCTCCGTGCTTGACAGTTGAGATGGTGTTCTTAGGCTCCTAGTCAGCATTTTCTTCCTCCAAACACAGCGATTTGAGTTAATGCCAAAGAGCAAAATTGCGGTCTCATCTGACCACAACACTGTCTCCGGATTCTCTGAATCATTCAGATGTTCATTGGCAAACTTCAGCCAGCCCTGGACATGTGCTTTCTTGAGGAGGGAGGGAGCTGCAGGATTTCAATCCATGGCGGCGTATTGTGTTACCAATGGTTTGTTGGGTGACTGTGGTCCCAACTGCCTGGAGATCATTCACAAGCTCCTCCCGTGTAGTTCTGGGCCGATCCTTCACTTTTCTTATGACCATCCTTACCCCCCATGAGGCAAAATCTTGCATGGCGCTCCAGACTGAGGGCGATTGATGGTTATTTTGTATTTCTTACATTTGCAAATAATCGCACTAACAGTTGTCTCCTTCTCACTGATGGTCTTGTAGCCCATTCCAGCCTTGAGCAGGTCTACAATCCTGTCCTGGACTTCCTTGGACAGTTCTTTGCCCATGGTGGTGAGATTTGAATGAAAGAGAGAATTCTGTAGACAGGTATCTTTTTTTTACACAAGTTATCGTTAGGAGAACCTTCTTAAATGGACAGGACGAATCTGTAGAGCACATAGCCAGTCTGTGGGAGCCAGAATCATTGTTGGATGGAAGGGGATCAAATACTTATTTTACTCACTGACCTGCAACTCCATTTATAACATTTGTATTGGTTTTTTTTTTCTGGATTTTTGGTTGATATTCTGTCTCTGTCATTTAAAATACACCAAGGATAAAAAATGATAGACCCTCTGTTTCTTTGTAAAAGTGGGCGAACGTACAAAATCTGCCGGGGATCCAATCATTATCTTCGCCCCTGTATATGTGATGATACCTTCCAGGATCTCTTCATGTTGTATCAATAAAATAATGGAATTTTAAATACATTGACTTTTTTGTAAATTCAGCTTAAAATGAGGAATTCATACTTGTAAATGTATATAACCACTTCCTGACCGCAGATAGCTGGATGACGGCATCACTGCGGCCGGCCAGCTCTAGGAGGGTGTCATATGACGTCCTCCCAGAACACACCCGCCGATCTCTGTGATTGCTGTGGGCACAGCTGATCACGTGACATGGTAAAAGACCAATCACAGCGGCCTTTTACCACGTGATCAGCCGTGTCCAATGACACAGTGATCACCGGGAAATACAATTGCCAGTTATTGGCTGCACTTTCCTCGCACTGTCACAGCATGAGGAAAGTACTGCCGATAATCGGCAGTTGTCAGAGGAGGGATCAGCCTGAATATCAGGGCACTGATGATCAGTACTCTGAGGATCGTTGCCCAGCAGTGCCACCCACCAGTGCTGCCCACAAGTGCCCAGCAGTGCCATCCACAAGTGCTCCACAGTACCACCCACCTGTGCCCAGCAGTGCCCATCAATGCCACCCACAAGTGCTCCACAGTACCACCCACCTGTGCCCAACAGTGCCATCCACAAGTGCTCCACAGTGCCACCCACCTGTGCCCAGTGTCACCCACAAGTGCTCCACAGTACCACCCACCTGTGCCCAGCAGTGCCCATCAATGCCACCCACAAGTGCTCCACAGTACCACCCACCTGTGCCCAACAGTGCCATCCACAAGTGCTCCATAGTGCCACCCATCTGTGCCCATCAGTGCCACCCACCTGTGCCCAGTGTCACCCACAAGTGCTCCACAGTACCACCCACCTGTGCCCATCAGTGCCACCCAGCAGTGCTCCACAGTGCCACCCACAAGTGCCCATCAGTGCCACCCACAAGTGCCACCCAACTGTGCCCAGCAGTGCCACCCACAAGTGCCCCCCAGTGTCACCCACCTGTGCCCAGCAGTGCCATCCACCAGTGCCCCACAGTGCCACCCACCTGTGCCCATCAGTGCCACCTCATCAATGCACATCAGTGAAGGAGAAAAATGACCAGTTTGCAAAATTGTACAATAGAAACAAAGAAAAACTTTTTTTTATTTTTTGCTTTTTTTGTTTATATCACAAAAAATAAACCCCCCGTCAGCGAGTAAATACCATCAAAAGAAAGCTCTATTTGTGTGAAAAAAATGATACAAATTTCATACGGGTACAGCGTTGCATGACCGCGCAATTGTCAAAGTGCAACAGCACTGAAAGCTGAAGATTGGCCTGGACAGGAAGGGGTAGAAGTGCCCGGTAGGGGAGGGGTTACAATGTATCTAAACACAAGAACACGAATGTCACTTTACAGCTCACCCGTCCCTACATGTTGCGGCTCCATTAGGGGTTTTTTTTTGTCATCTAGTGATCCTGCCAGAAACACACTTCCTGTCCCGGCGTGACGACGCTCACGCACTGTACTGGATCTATGGGAGGCGTAGCTGTCCCCTTAGGATTAGAAGTAAGTTAGGACTACAGAACACCTCCCGCATCCTCATAGGGGAGTGGTGGTCTGTAGTCCTCAGCGATAGATGGGGAGAATGTAACTGATAAGACGAGTGCAAAATGAAATGTGTTAAAACTATAGAAATCCTCCCCCTTTCTCCAACCTGTAAAACGTAGGGGAGTGATGAGCAGGGGCGGACTGACCATTCAGGCACTGCCCGAGGGCCCGGGGTCAGTAGGGGGCCCCATGAGATGCCCCTGGTACCTTTCATATTCTTTTTTGGGTGTGGTTTGAGTGTGGGCAAGGACACAGGTGCCCCATGATCCCCTAGTGCCCAGGGGCCCCATGAGTTGTCAGTCCGTCCCTGGGGATGAGATATAGTTCTGAGAGAGAGGTGGGAACAATGTGACTGATAAAACTACAACAAAGGAAATGGGGTAAGACTACAGAACACCTCCCTCATTACCATAATATAAAGGGGAGGAGAGGTTCTGAAGTCCAAAGATAGCTGGGAACAATGTAATTGGCAATAGCGAGAGAACAAGAAATATGTTAGGGCCCGGCTCATCTCTAGAACATGGAGGGGAGCGTTTTGTAGTCCAGAGAGAGCAATATAACTGATAAGACTGCAGAACAAGAAGTCATCAGGTGACAGGATTTCTGGCAGGATCAACGGGCGGTTTTGCACTTATCGAGCAGCTCTAGCTCTCATTAGCATGTTGAAAGAGTGGGAGTGGCATAAATCCTGCGCCACTTGAAGAAAATGGAGTAGATCCCGGCACAAACGGAGCGATCTGTTTTCTACGCTGTGTCTACGCTAAGCGTGTGCGGAACAAAAACAATATTCGCTATTTAATTTATTTTAATAAATTCATTTTCGGAAATTGTTTAGTTTCGTTTATTCATTTTCAATTCAAATTTTCTGGATTCAGTCGAATTTATTTAAATTCAGCCAAATTCGGAAATTTTTTTTTTTTTTTTTCAAAAGACAGTTATATTCTATTTTATTCAATTTTGTTTTCTAATCTAATCAAATTTATTCTATTCAAAATGCCAAGTTTCAGAAAACTGTTATATTCTGTCTTCTATTATTTTTTTTCTATTCTATTCAAATTTATTATATTTGAAATTCAAATTGTGGGAGACAGTTATATACTATTTTTTTCTATTCTATTCTTTTTCTAATCTATTCAAATTTATTCTATTCAAAATTCCACGTTTCAGAAGACAGTTATATTCTATTTTTTTTTTTCTATTCTATGCTTTTCAAATTTATTATATTCGAAATTCAAATATTGGAAGTTATATTCTATTTTTTTTTTTTAAATCTATTCAAAATTCCAAGTTTCAGAAGACAGTTAT
Organism: Staurois parvus; assembly: GCF_062004578.1. Lineage (NCBI taxonomy): Eukaryota > Metazoa > Chordata > Amphibia > Anura > Ranidae > Staurois > Staurois parvus. Next base: position 38,053 of record NW_028321660.1, on the reverse strand, counting down.
ATTCTCTCTCTCTTCTATTTTTTTTTCTATTCTGATCTTTTCAAATTTATTATATTCGAAGTTAAAATTTTAGGAGACAGGTATATTCTATTTTATTTTTTTTTCTATTCTATTCTTTTTCTAAGCTATTCAAGTTTATTCTATTCAAAATTCCAAGTTTCAGAAGACCGTTATATTCTGTCTATTGTTTTTTTCTATTCTAATCTTTTCAAATTTATTATATTTAAAATTAAAATTTCAGGAGACTGTTCTATTTCTAATCTATTCAAACTTCCAAGTTTCGGGAAGACAGCTGTATTCTCTTCTATTCTATTGTTTTTTTCTATTCTAATCTTTCCCGAAATTTGAATTTCGAATATAATAAATTTGAAAAAATTAGAATAGAAAAACAAAACAAAACAATAGAATAGAAGAGAATATAACCGTCTTTCCAAAACTTGGAATTTTGAATATAATAAATTTGAATAATTAGAACAAGAATAGAATAAAAAAAAAATAGAATATAACTGTCTCTCGAAATTTGAATATAATAAATTTGAAGACAGTTGTATTTCATGCTATTCCTTTATTTTCTATTCCATTGTATTTGATTTTCTATTCTATCCTCTTTTACTCTTTTTTTTCCCAATTCCTTTTTCTATTCTATTATGTTCTATTCTATTCCTTTATTTTCTATTCTCTTTTATTCTATTAGTTTTCAAATTCGATTTCGAATTACATAAAATTTCAGACAATTGTGCAAGTTCTCCCACTTAAAAAGATGAGAGAGGCCTGTAATTGGCATCATAAGTAGACCTCAACTATGAGAGACAAAATGAGAAAACAAATCCAGACAGACAATCACATTGGCTGATTTGGAAAGAATTTATTTGCAAATTATGGTGGAAAATAAGTATTTGGTCACCTACAAACAAGCAAGATTTCTGGCTCTCACAGACCTGTACCTCCTTCTTTAAGAGGCTCCTCTGTCCTGCACTCATTACCTGTATCAATGGCACCTGTTTGAACTTGTTATCAGTATAAAAGACACCTGTCCACAACCTCAGTCACACTCCAAACTCCACTATGGTGAAGACCAAAGAGCTGTCGATGGACACCAGAAACAAAATTGTAGACCTGCACCAGGCTGGGAAGACTGAATCTGCAATAGGCAAGCAGCTTGGTGTGAACAAATCAACTGTGGGAGCAATAATTAGAAAATGGAAGACATACAAGACCACTGATAATCTCCCTCGATCCGGGGCTCCACGCAAGATCTCACCCCGTGGGGTCAAAATGATCACAAGAACGGTGAGCAAAAATCCCAGGACCACACGGGGGGACCTAGTGAATGACCTGCAGAGAGCTGGGACCAACGTAACAAAGGCTACCATCAGTAACACACTACGCCGCCAGGGACTCAGATCCTGCAGTGCCAGACGTGTCCCCCTGCTTAAGCCAGTACATGTCCGGGCCCGTCTGAAGTTTGCTAGAGAGCATTTGGATGATCCAGAAGAGGATTGTAAGAATGTCATATGGTCAGATGAAACCAAAATAGAACTGTTTGGTAGAAACACAACTCAACTGTTTGGAGGAGAGAATGCTGAGTTGCGTCTAAAGAACACCATACCTACTGTGAAGCATGGGGGTGGCAACATCATGCTTTGGGGCTGTTTCTCCGCAAAGGGACCAGGACGACTGATCCATGTACAGGACAGAATGAATGGGGCCATGTATCGTGAGATTTTGAGTGCAAACCTCCTTCCATCAGCAAGGGCATTGAAGATGAAACGTGGCTGGGTCTTCTAACATGACAATGATCCCAAACATACCGCCCGGGCAACGAAGGAGTGGCTTCGTAAGAAGCATTTCAAGGTCCTGGAGTGGCCTAGCCAGTCTCCAGATCTCAACTCCATAGAAAACCTTTGGAGGGAGTTGAAAGTCTGTGTTGCCCAGCGACAGCCCAAAACATCACTGCTCTAGAGGAGATCTGTATGGAGGATGGGCCAACATACCAGCAACAGTGTGTGCCAACCTTGTGAAGACTTCCAGGAAACGTCTGACCTCTGTCATTGCCAACAAAGGATATATAACAAAGTATTGACATGAACTTTTCATATTCACCAAATACTTATTTTCCACCATAATTTGCAAATAAATTCTTTCCAGATCAGCCAATGTGATTGTCTGGATTTGTTTTCTCATTTTGTCTCTCATAGTTGAGGTCTCCCTATGATGCCAATTACAGGCCTCTCTCATCTTTGTAAGTGGGAGAACTTGCACAATTGGTGGCTGACTAAATACTTTTTTGCCCCACTGTATATACACAGGATATTGCACACCTGTGCCCCCCTGTAGCAGTATATCTGCTATAGGGCGGTCGGGAAGTGATTAATCAGGCGCGGTGGAGTGGCAGGAGGTAGGCTTTTATTGCAGCGGCAAAGTCCACCACGAAGCAGAGGGCGGGGTCACCAGTACAGTTTTCACGGTCAGAGGGCCGGTTCATTTTGTGACACCTGCGAGACCTTGTCTGACGTCCCGGATTCCATTGCGGAGTCTTCTCCTCTAACCCTCTCAGGCCTTTGTTTCCAGCCTTCTATATGGAGGGCTATACACCTGCAGACTGACACTAGGATGCCATTCATCGTTCAGCCAGAGGTGGCGCTCTCTGAGGAGCAGACATTTGAGACCGTATTATTAAGCTCACTCTGTGAGATGGACCCCCCCCCCAAGGTGACATTCAATCACAAAAAAGTTGTTTCCTTGTTAACCACTTGACCTCGTGAAGGTTTTACTCCCTCCACAACCAAGCCATTTTTTTGCTATTCAGCACTGTGCTACTTTCCATGGTATTTGCATAGTCATGCAACACCATGCCCACATACATTTTTTTTTTTATCCACACCAACAGAACGTTCCTTTGGTATTTGATTGCCACTGGTGTTCAAACTTGACCCCCTTGGCAAAAGCAGGTCATTGGACTGGCTTCTGTCAGACACGCTGCCATACACGCTGACCGAACATCAGCTGGCTTCCATTGAATCGACCAGTTTTCAGCTTTTATGTACCCAGCACTATAACCCCCAAGTGTTCTGAAAAGGGGTCTCCTCACCAACCCTCGTCCTCTATCCCCTTGCAGAGGATTTCATTATAAAAATGGTCTACTTGGCCCTAACCATGCGTTGCAAAAAGGAAGCCCCAATGAATAGGTTGTCCACACACCAGAAAGACCCCCATCAGCACACCACGATGCAAGGTCATGGGGTGCAACACATGCATTGGAAGGGCTTTGCCTTGGAGGGGGGTGCCATTGCATAAATATCACAGAAAAACGCCAACATACATAATGTCCATTAAAGTAGTGACAATGGGCCCCGAAGTGTCTAATGACAACTGGAGTCCCCTTCCCATTCCAAGTAGTCTCCATTCCAGGCAAAGCTGAGAGGTTGTATTACTAAACCCAACACACACTGCAAATGTTGGCCTGCAGAATAGGCAACCCTGGACAGTATTGCCCATAGGCCCGCAAGGTTCAGAACTGAACGGTCAAGTCTAGATCAGGGGTGTCAAACTGGCGGCTCTCCAGCTGTTGCCAAACTACAAGTCCCATGAGGCATTGCAAGGCTGACCGTTACAAAGCATGACTCCCAAAGGCAGAGGCATGATGGGACTTTTAGTTTCGCAACAGCTGGAGGGCCACCAGTTTGACACCCCTGGTCTAGATCTTCCCTTTCCTTCCCAACCTGTTCGGTTCAGTCCCCGATTTCTTGGTCACCACTTACCTCTTTGGGTTGCAAGAGACCTTGGTAGGCCATGAGCATCAAACCTGCAGACAAAACTTTCTCTGCAGAAGCTGGCACCACCTTTGACCTTAAAAAATGTGGAGTTCGGGGAAGAGGGGGTGCTGATCAACTTTTGCAGAGGTTTGGATTGCTCACAATACAGAATCTCTGATGTAGGAGGTAGTTGCCCAGGGCTATAAAACAGAATATATTTCCTTTGGTCCTCCCAGATTTTCTATCTATCCTTTGGTCCTCCCAGATTTTCTATCTATCCTTTGGTCCTCCCAGATTTTCTATCTATCCTTTGGTCCTCCCAGATTTTCTATCTATCCTTTGGTCCTCCCAGATTTTCTATCTATCCTTTGGTCCTCCCAGCTTCTTTGCTTTAAGCCTCCACTGTTCCAACATCTAGCAAACCACCACTGAACAATTTAAAATTTAAACACAACTTGCCTTTGGAACCAGGTGGGTCGCCCCGTTCTACTTAGAGAACTGGGATATAGGCTATTGCTTGGAGGCCAATGCTGTTTGATTACCAAAGTAGCTCTTCTTGCATTCCATTAAGCATTCTTTGGTTTATAACTCATCACCTTCACGTTCTTAAAGAGGAGCTCCACCCAAAGGGGGAAGTTCCGCTTTAAGCCTTTGTCCCCTGCTCCCCATTAAGGATTGGCACCTTTGGGGAGCGAGTGCCCAAATTTGAAAGGTACCTGCTCCCACTGCGATCACCTAGGCCAAGGGTGTCAAACTGGCAGCCCTCCAGTTGTTGCAAAACTACATGCCTCTACCTTTGGCAGTCATGATTGTAACTACCAATCTTGCAATGCCTCATGGGAATTGTAGTTTGGCAACAGCTGGAGGGCCGCCAGTTTGACACCTGTGGCCTAGGCGATCAGAAGCGGTAGTCCTCCCCCCTCCCTCCCCGTAGTCTTCAGGGACAGGTCCTATTCACAAAGCGCAGCGCTTCTCGCACATGCTCAGTGGGCACCAGGCTGTGAAGCCGCAAGCTGTCACAGCCGGGTGCCCACACTGAAGATGCCGGCGCCAGGGAGAGAAGAGGGCCAGTGAGACCAGCCGTGGTGAGGACACCGCTGGACCGAGGGACAGGTAAGTGGTTGTATTTTAAAAGGCAGCAGCTACAGTTTTTGTAGCTACTGACTTATTTTTTTTTCAGGTGGAACTCCCCTTTCAGACCTCATTTACACTTGCTCCAAAACATGGCATCGGAATGCCAGTCAATGTCCCTGTGACTAAATAAAATGGTGAGCTTACAGTCCTGTTGACACATTGCCTTCCCTTCAAAAATTATACCCCATGTTGCTTTTGTTGGTGCTTCAAAGCGTCTCCAAAGTCTCTCAATAGAAATCTGAGAGATATCATGCAGCTTTTGAGGGGCATTTATTCAGTTAACTACAGGTATGAGATATCCCAGGATACACTGCAAAACCAACAAGCAAACTGGAAAGTCATCATCAGAAGTCACATCCGGTTCCTGTGTATATATTCTGGAAATGTTTCGTGCAGATGGCACATCCGGTGTACAGCATAGAGAAGCAGGAAGGTGAGCGTGGTCTGGACCAGAGCAATTAGCAGATGGCACACATGGTGTTCAACATGGGAACGCTATAGCAGAAAGTGAGCGGGAACCGGAGAGAGAGGACTGAGCTGCAGAGGATCTGAAGAGCTGGGAGGACTGGAGCAGACAAAAACTAGCAATGTCATGCCAAGTGTGCAGCGTGGGTGCAATATAGCAGGAGGCGAGTGGGGACCAGAGAGAGAGGAGGATCACCAAACTGGGGGATCAGCAGAGCTGGGGGTCACCACGGAGAGAGGGATCCGCAGAGCTGAGGGTCACCACCGAGAGAGGGATCCGCAGAGCTGAGGGTCACCACCGAGAGAGGGATCCGCAGAGCTGAGGGTCACCACCGAGAGAGGGATCCGCAGAGCTGAGGGTCACCACCGAGAGAGGGATCCGCAGAGCTGAGGGTCACCACCGAGAGAGGGATCCGCAGAGCTAAGGGTCACCACCGAGAGAGGGATCCGCAGAGCTGAGGGTCACCACCGAGAGAGGGATCCGCAGAGCTGAGGGTCACCACCGAGAGAGGGATCCGCAGAGCTGAGGGTCACCACCGAGAGAGGGATCCGCAGAGCTGAGGGTCACCACCGAGAGAGGGATCCGCAGAGCTGAGGGTCACCACCGAGAGAGGGATCCGCAGAGCTGAGGGTCACCACCGAGAGCGGGATCCGCAGAGCTGGGGGTCACTACCGAGAGCGGGATCCGCAGAGCTGGGGCTCACTACCGAGAGGAGGATCAGCAGAGCTGGGGCTCATTACAGAGAGGGGGATCAGCAGAGCTGAGGGTCACTACCGAGCGGGGGATCAGCAGAGCTGGGGGTTACTACTGAGAGGAGGATCAGCAGAGCTGGGGGTTACTACCGAGAGGGTGATCAGCAGAGCAGGGGGTTACTACCGAGAGGGGGATCAGCAGAGCTGGGGGTTACTACCGAGAGGGGGATCAGCAGAGCTGGGGGTTACTACCGAGAGGGGGATCAGCAGGGCTGGGGATTACTACCGAGAGGGGGATCAGCAGAGCAGGGGGTTACTAGCGAGAGGGGGATTACTACCGAGAGGGGGATCAGCAGAGCAGGGGGTTACTAGCGAGAGGGGGATCAGCAGAGCAGGGGGTTACTAGCGAGAGGGGGATCAGCAGAGCAGGGGGTTACTAGCGAGAGGGGGATCAGCAGAGCAGGGGGTTACTAGCGAGAGGGGGATCAGCAGAGCAGGGGGTTACTACCGAGAGGGGGATCAGCAGAGCTGGGGGTTACTACCGAGAGGGGGATCAGCAGAGCTGGGGGTTACTACCGAGAGGGGGATCAGCAGAGCTGGGGGTTACTACCGAGAGGGGGATCAGCAGAGCAGGGGGTTACTACCGCGAGGTGGATCAGCAGAGCAGGGGGTTATCACTGAGCGAGGGATCAGCAGAGCTGGGGGTTACTACTGAGCGGGGAATCAGAGCAGGGAGTACACTACTGTACCTTTGAGGGATGGGGTCCTCCAGGCAACACCTGCCCTTAACCTATGCATTTATATATGTGCTCCTACGATGGAGGTTCTGGAAATTTTAAAGTTGGATCCACAGTATACAGAGGATGGTTGCCATTTGTATATGTTTTTGCACTACTGAATGCGGCATCCGCTGAACGATACCAATAAGCTGAGGATCTGCTGAACGAGGGTACCAATGAACTGGGAATTTGCTGAGTGGGGGTACTATAGAGCTGGGGTTTTACTGGACCCCTTTAAAACAACTAGAAATTTCACACAGTGCATTTGCCAAGTTTCATGGAAGCATCACAAACGCATCAAAAAGCATGTTGAAGCGGTAGGCGTGTACATGAGCCCTTAGAAGTTACAGTGCACCTTTGTCCAGTCACCTTTTGGATGAAGGAATCCAAGGATGGTGAAAACGGGTATTTACCTTCCCAGAGCAGCCACTAGATTTGCTTCTTGCTCAGAAGTTCTGCTGACCAACACTTGAGACTCAGGATACATGTGTGGACAGACACGGTGCCCCCACCTTAGGCATCTACTGAGAAACTCCAGGCTCTTGAAAAGTCCTCTGGGAGATGCCAAAATTTCAGGATTATCCAGGTCCAATTTCCTAGAATGGACCATGAACATAGCCCAGACTTTGAGGGGGTTTGCAAGCCTCCAGAGATGCTCCGACCAGTAAAGAGGGCTTCCAACCTCCTAAGTGAGGGTTGCACCGGAAAAGACTGGATTTTTTTGCAGCCAAAACTATTGACGTTGGGGAACAGGATTCCAGCAGCAGTAAACTTCAGGTTAGATCACACCGCATCTGCCAGGAGGCCCACTGTGGTCCATCAAAAAGAACCACAGAGGAAAGGGGAGGGGTGCAGAACAAGCGCCCAATGTTTGCGTCCCAAACTAGTGAATCCCAGAGAACTGATCTTGTAGACAAGAAATGGCTACAGAAAATTCCTCCCTTGATACAGTGGAAGAGGACGACTGTGGAAGTTTAACTCTGAATTTCTGTTTCATGGGCAGAGAGCCATTGCAGGGGATCCTCCTTACCTGAAGGATTCAGGAGCCCACCGGATTGTCCTTCCATCCCTCTTCCATGCCTGTATGTGGTCATGGCTTGCTGAGAGTCTGCAGGCATGTAAACCCCACAGGGAGAGGCCACCCAGCTCATAGGAGTGTAGGCAGAGGCCAAACTCTGAATTGGTAGTCACTCTGATCATCTGCAGGAGGCAGCTGAGGACACTTTGATCATCTGCAGGAGGCATCTGAGGATACTTTGATCAAAGTGTCCTCAGATGCCTCCTGCAGATGATCAAAGTGTCCTCAGATGCCTCCTGCACATGATGTATCCTGGATAGACACACTAGATGTATGAAGCTGCATTTGGGTTTTCAGCTTCTTTCCGTACAGTAATGAATGACTCACTTCAATAGTTTCATTTCCTTCCTCGGTTGTCAGAGCTCAGATGTAAGCACATACTGTTTACATCATGTGACTGGACTCTCTATGACCAACTACAACAAGAGTAAGGTACAGAGCTGCTCAGGTCGGTTCTGTACACATAGCCTGAGGACAGCTCGGTTCACCGTCATCAACGAGCATTTGCCACCCAAGGGCTACTTCTGGAGGGACGTTTATAAATGTCCCATCCAGAAAGAGATCCTTCGTTCGGGCACACTAGGCATTTAGGTGCGGGTGGAAAGAACAGATAAACTCGACCAGCCCTGCTGCTGACAGCTGCTCTGGCAGGAAGTCTATGTTCTGGGCGTTCTTCCCTGGGCACATACTGCCCTCAACCATGGAAGTGCACTATCCTGCCCCTGCAGCGGTCAGCCACTCAAACACTAATAGGCTGCCACCAGTAGGGCCCCGTACCTTCCATCTGCACCTAAACGCCGGTGTCCTGTGCATCGGGGCTAAATGTCCAACGCGCAGTATACATCCGCTATACAAAGTGCAAGATGGGGGGGATCTTTGGCAGTTTTCTACCCTGAAAACTGCCTCAAATCACGTTAACCCCTCACCCTCCAGAGTTAATTTAACTGACATTGCGCGACCATGCAACGCCGCACCCTAATGAAATTTACGTCCTTTCCACGAATTCAGCTTTCTTTCGGTGGTATTTGATCACCTGTGTGGTTATTTTTTGTGCTATAAGAAAAAAAAAAAAAAAAACAATTTTGACTTTTTGCTATTAAACATGTCCAGTAAATTTTTTTTTTTTTAAAGTTTCCTCAAATTTAGGTTAAAATGTATTCTCCACTCTGCAGCTGATCAACTGTACAACAGCATCCTTCCCCTTGTCCTGCCCAACCTGGCCAAAACTGCCTATAAAAACTTGCTGTCAACCGCCCTTGACTCGCTAGCGCCTTTAACCACACGAAACATCAGACCCGACCGCTCCAGCCCTGGCAGATTGATCACACCAAAACCCTCAAACGACGCAGTCGTGCGCTGGAGCGACTATGGCGCAAACCCAAATCCCAACTAGCCTTCACCCTGCCTTCCACACCTACACCTCCTCCCTCCACGCTGCCAAACAAGCCTACTCCCTGACCCTCATCAAGACCCTCTCCTCCAATCCTCTTCTCCACCTTCAACTCTACTCTCTCCGCCCCCACCTCCACCTCCACCCAGCACCTCACTCACCGCCCTTGAGATTGCCAATCACTTCCAAAACAAGATTGATACAATTCGCAGGGACATCGCCGCTGTTCAGACTTCCTCACCACCTATCTCCTCTCACACAGCAACCCCATCACCCCTCTCCCTCACCACTGTTCAGACCTCCACCCCAGCTAACATCACTCACACTGAAGCCCTCTGAACACTCCACTCCTTCGACCTTACTACCATTGAGGAGGTCACTAAGGTCTTCTCTAAAGCCCGCCTCACCACCTGTCCCCTCAACTCCTACGACCTCCCTCCTCCTCCATCCTAGGCTCCCTCACCCACATCTTAAACCTCTCCTCTTCCGGCGCATTCCCCTCCCCTCTGAAGCACTCCTATACTTAAAAAGCTCTCCCTGGACCCCACTGACCTGAACAACCTTAGACCCATCTCCCTGCTCCCATTTACATCCAAACTCCTCGAGCGCTTAGTCTACAATCGCCTAAGCTCCCACCTCAACGACAACAACCTCCTCGATCCCCTACAGTCCGGCTTCCATCCCCTACACTCCAACGAAACCGCCTTACTCAAACTCACCAACGACCTGCTATCCGCCAAAGCTAATGGCCACTATTCAGTGCTCCTACTCCTCGACCTCTTCGCAGCTTTCGACACAGTCGACCACCCCCTCCTCCTCAAAAAACTACGCTCCCTTGGCTTCCGAGATTCCGCTCTCTCCTAGCTCTCGTCCTACCTATCACAACGTTCCTTCAATGTTACCTATAACGCTACCACCTCCCCCTCACTGTAGGGGTCCCTCAAGGCTCTGTCCTCGGGCCCCTTCTCTTTTCCATCTACACCTCCTCCCTTGGCCAAATGATACAGTGTCACGGCTTCAACCACCTCTATGCCGACGACACGCAAATCTATCTCTCGATCCCTCGCCTCACCCTCTCAGTCTCCACCCGAATCACACACCTACTGAACGACATATCAGATTGGATGTCGCTCCACTTCCTTAAACTGAACCTCTCCAAAACCAAGCTCCTAGTCTTCCCCCCAGCCCGCACACCACCCCCCACTGACTTCTCCATCACGTCCAACAATGCCACCATCAGGCCCGCCCCGCAGGCCAGAGTACTTGGTGTCATTCTTGACTCCAATCTATCCTTCCAGCCCCAAGTCCAATCACTGACAAACTCATGCAGACTCCACCTCCGCAACATCGCCAAAATCCGCACGTTCCTAACCCCAGAAACCACTAAATAGCTCATCCACTCCCTCATCATATCACGACTCGACTACTGCAACTCCCTCCTCACTGGCTTGCCTCGCCGCTGGCTATCCCCGCTTCAGTCGATCCTGAACACGGCTGCCAGACTCATTCACCTTTCCAACCGCTCCATCTCCACAACCCCCCTCTGCCAATCATTCCACTGGCTTCCGATTGCCCAACAGATAAAATTCAAAATCCTAACACTGGCGTACAAAGCTGTCCACCATACTGCCCCGAACTACATCACTGACCTAATATCCAAGTACCGCCCAGCACGCACACTCCGCTCCTCACAAGACCTCCTTCTCTCTAGTTCCCTGGTCTCCTCCTCTGATGCCCACCTCCAGGACGTCACCCATCCTCTGGAACTCCCTGCCCCAACCCATCAGATTATCACCTACTCTCCTCTCCTTTAGGCGCACCCCGAAAACCCACCTCTTCAGGGAAGCCTACCCCACCTCCTGCTAATTGTCGCCCTCCTCCACTCTTCCTACCACTCCATCCCCCACAGCTATCTCCTCCTGTGCCACCATCCCCTCCCTCCTAGATTGTAAGCTCCAAGGAGCAGGGCCCTCGCACCCCTCGTGTATCACACTGTATTGTTATTATACTGTCTCATGTATTGTCTCCCATTGTAATGTACAGCGCTGAGCGAACTGTTGGCGCTTTATAAATACTGTATAATAATAATATAATAATATTCTGCTCCATGTCTTTACTAAAAAAAAAAAAACCACCAATACGTGGAAATTATCCACTTAAAGTCCGGACACTTTCCCCCCCTTCCAGTCCGGACACTTTCCCCCCCTTCCAGTCCGGACACTTTCCCCCCCTTCCAGTCCGGACACTTCCCCCCCCTTCCTGTCCGGACACTTCCCCCCCCTTCCTGTCCGGACACTTTCCCCCCCTTCCAGTCCGGACACTTCCCCCCCCTTCCAGTCCGGACACTCCCCCCCCCTTCCAGTCCGGACACTTCCCCCCCCTTCCTGTCCGGACACTCCCCCCCCCCCCCCCCTTTCTGTCCAGGCCAATAGCTCAGTGATACAGAAAATCTGAGGGAGAAGAGCAACATCGGAATACTAGTCAGTACCAGGGTGCAAAAGTGTATTTGCTCTGGAAGAATAAATCTCCTTTAATTGTGGGTGTCCTACATGTGTGGATGTTGCTGCTTTACACATACATAAATATTTTTCACATTTTAGAATGGGGTGCCTCGGGACTGTCTATTTTAACCCCTCACCTAACGGGCACTTCCTGTCCAGGCCAATTTTCAGCGCTATCACACAATAACAATTGCGCGGTCATGCAACACTGTATCCATATGAATATTTTAGCATTTTTTTTGAGACAGATAAAACTTTATTTTGGTGGTATTTATTCACCACTGGGATTTTTATTTTTTTTGCTATATAAATGAAAAAAGTCCAAACATTTTAAGTGTTTTTCTTATAAAATTTTACAAATAAATAATCTTTCATAAATCTTGGCCAAAATGTATTCCGTTATCTTTTTAGTAAAAAAAAGACCCAGATTAGTTTATAACCAAAAATTAATTTTTCAAATTTTTTTTACAGTACTTTTTTTTATAACATACTGTCACCCTAGCAGTACAGTGGGGGGTGACAAAGTTTTTTTTTTCTTTTTTTCTTTACACGGATTGCTTTTACACCCATAAAGGCTGTAAAAGCAATTTTTCCTCTCTGGCTGCATTCCTGCAGCCATTGAGAATACTGTGTAAGTGGTGATTGGTCATAGCTTGTCACATGGTACAGTGAGCACAAGCTGATTGACGGGGGGGGGGGGGGGGGGGAGAACTGTTTCTAAACAAAACAGTTCTCCTTCCTGTCAGAGATGCTTGGAAATCACCGGGCGCCAGCGAGTAATCACCCGCCAGGACCTGGTGATTGACAGCAGTGGTTGGAAGTGTATATAGAGCGCGTGCCCCCCTATCTGGAAATGCAAAATCATGTATTTAAAACACATTATTTAGAATTTCCGGGTAGTGGGGCGCACGCTCTATATGCGCTGTCAATCACCGGGTCCCAGACGGCGATTGCCGAGCATCTCTGACGGGGAGAACTTTAGTAAACAGAACAGTTCTCCTCCCTGTCAGCTCGTGCACACGGCTTTGGATGGCTGTGCACAGCAAAAGCAGTGTGCTTACAGTGAAGCACACAGACACGTAGAACAGCACACAGTTAGCCCTTTGATTGGCCCTCATGTGAACCCCTTCCTACCCAGGACCATTAGTGTCAGTTTTGTTTTTATAGCACTGGTAACTGTATTGGTGTCACTGGGGATGTCAGTGACAGCAAGTCAGTTCCCCCCAGTGTCAAAATGCCCACCGCAGTCCCCCTATAAGTCACTGATCGCCGTCCCTCATGTTAACCCCTCCCTGTCCTGCCCCCCTTCCCCCCAGTGTGTCCATTTCCCTTATGTGAAGACTTTAAAAAGTAACCAGTATCCATTCTATATAAAATCTCTGGAGTGTTAATCTTCCGATCTAAATGAGAACGAGCCTTAAAAAGATCTGACTTGTAATGACGTCATGCCGCTGGACCACATTTTTGGATGAAAATTAAAAAAACATACAAAACCAAGACAAGCACCACTTTATCTAATAGGATTTAGAATTTATTTTTTTTTTTTTAGTCTAATTCCATATATCCATATACACCAGGCTATTCTCATAGGAGTCACTTTTGTGTTTTTCCCCCCATTCATTAAATAATTACAGCATCTTTTGTTCCCGGGGACAGGGAGGAGGACGAAGGGAAAAATCGGCTGTAACTTTTCTGAGACCACAAACTCTGCACAGACAGACCTGACAATTCTACACGGATTCCGGCCATCCACTGTGGTGAGTGATGCAAGCAAAGTCGTGCGGGTGACGTGACAAACACCGGGACGCGGCATTCTCCTCCTGCGACCAATACACAGCGATGAACAGTAGTATAGAAACTCAGGACTGGGACAGGAAACAGACGCCTGAACAGCATCTGGTCACCTCCTAGCCACAGAAGCCTCCGACACCGCCAAGCTCTCTCTCTCTCTTCTGGACGTCGAGGGTCTAAACCTGATTATTTTCCCCCACCCCCCCAACTTTCATACTCATAATATATATATATATTTTTTTTATTCCCGATTAGAATGCTCTGTAATTTTTTTTTTTTCATTTTTTTTTTTTTTTTTTACCAATCTTTCACCTCTTTCATCCGGCTACACGAGCCTGCTCCATGTACCTGCACTGCCTACGCAGCTACCAGGAGACCACAGGAAATTGGAGTCCTCCACAGACGGAGGCCCTCCTGCAGCCCATATTGAGTTTCAGCATGTAGCCTTTTGCTGTGTGCTGTACCTCTCGCAGGCTTCTCACTTCAGCGTGCCGCTGAGCCCAGGAACCCCTACATTATGGTGCACCCTAATGCTCCACTTGGGCCTGCAAGCCAGCCAAGCACTTGATACTGAAATAAAGTATATGGATTTGTGTTCTCTGCTCACACATCCTGTGATAAAATGAGGACCTCATCTCTTGTTCACCGGCCTGGGTGGAAAGTATTCCAGGCTCGCTATTTTGTCACCACTGTGGGCTCTGACTCGAACTACTGAAATGCTATTGGGTAGGGGGGACTCTTTGGAGGCTGGGGTGAGGAGTTCTGTTGACATGCCAGAGTCTACGCTCTCAGTCCATGCGGCAGGCTTGCTCGATGTCGGCCATGAAACGTCCGGATGCGGCTTGGTCCTGCCTCTGCTTGGTGTTCCAGGCAAGTCCTGGAGAGAGCGGCAGTCTCTGTCCGAGAGAGGAAAAGAGCGCATTTCCCACGGCTGAACAATCTGCGGGAGAAAACAAAAACAATGATCTGAGTGCGCAGCAAATCAATGTCTGAATTAGTCAACGACAAAATAAAATGTCTGGGCAATGAAAATCATAAAAAAAACAAAAAATTCATTACTTTTATCTGTTAAAAAGGCTCCTCCGTTAATTTAATCTCTTGGCACCAGCCGCACGCAAATGTGTGGCCTCCCGGCGTCTGGGCCTTGATGACGAGTGACTGCACATTTGCGTGAAATTAAGAAAAACAGAGAGCATGCGCCCAGCACACGTCCAGTATTCACGGAAATGTCCCGATCTACTCTTTCGACCTTTCCAGATCATGTGATCTCGAATCACGGTGGTCACATGACCCTAAAACCCTGGCCCCCGCCTCCCAGCTTCTGAAACCCTTAAAGGGCCGGGAGGCACCGGTGCCAAGGGGTTAAAATGTTGGAAATAAGACAGCTTTCCTGGTCCTAAAAAGGAGGAGTCTGGATTACAAGATTAATTATTATATATATATACACACACACACACAGTTGTGTTCAAAATAATAGTGTGTTGAAAAAAGTGAATAAAGCTGAAAATCCTTCTAATAGCTTTTATTTCCATCCACACAAATGCATTGGGAACACGACACATTCTATTCCAAATCAAAACAGGAAGAAAAAGATCAAATTTGTGTTGTTCCTCTAAAAAAATTGAAGAAAAGTGATTAGACGGTTCAAAAAAAAAAAAAAAAAAAAAAAAAAAAATCTCAGTGTTTGTATTCTTCTTTACAAACTCAAACATTCACTATATAAACTGAGAAATGTTTGAAGATTTTGCTTTCCTTTGAATGACTTCATGAATATTTGGTTGTAGTCGCACTGTTTCTGAGAACTGCTGTACATCTGTGTTGCATGGAGTCCCCCAACTTCTGGCCCCTGTGATCAGGTATTCCAGCCCAGGATGATTGGACCACATTCCACAGTTCTTCACTATTTCTTGGTTTGGCCTCAGAAACGGCATTTTTGATGTCACCCCACAAGTTTTCTATTGGATGAAGATCCGGGGATTGGGCTGGCCACTCCATAACGTCCATCTTGTTGGTCTGGAACCAAGATGTTGCACATTTACTGGTGTGTTTGGGGTCGTTGTCTTGTTGGAACACCCATTTCAAGGGCATTTCCTCTTCAGCATAAGGCAGCATGACCTCTTCAAGTATTCTGATGGATTCAAACTGATCCATGATCCCTGGTATGCGATAAATAGGCCCAACACCGTAGTATGAGAAACATCCCCATATCATGATGCTTGCACCACCATGCTTCACAGTCTTCACAGTGTACTGTGGCTTGAATTCAGTGTTTGGGGGTCGTCTGACAAACTGTCTCCGCCCACTAGACCCAAAAAGAACAATCTTACTTTCATCAGTCCACAAAATGTTGCGCCATTTCTCTTTAGGCCGGTCAATGTGCTCTTTGGCAGATTGTAACCTCTTCAGCACACGTCTTTTTCCCAACAGTGGGACTTTGCGGGGACTTCTTGCAGATAGCTTGGCTTCACATCGGCGTCTTCTAATTGTAACAGTCCTCACAGGGAACGTCACACCTTCTTTCATCTTCCTGGAGCTGATTGTTGGCTGAGTCCTCACAGGGAACGTCACACCTTCTTTCATCTTCCTGGAGCTGATTGTTGGCTGAGTCCGCCCCATTTTGGCTATTCTTCTATCCATTCCAATGGTAGTTTTTCCCTTTCTTCCGCGTCTTTCAGGTTTTGGTTGCCATTTTGAAGCATTTGTGATCATTTTTGCTGAGCAGCCGATCATTTTCTGCACTTCTTTATATGTTTTCCCCTCCAATCAACTTTTTAATCAAGGTACGCTGTTCTTCTGAACAATGTCTGAAATTCTGAGGAAAATGGGTGGTTCCAGAGAGAAATGCACTGTAACCAGCATGTCCAACATTTGCTGCCTTCCTTCCTTAAATAAGGGCAATAATTGCCACCTGTTTATCAAAGAATGAATGACCTCACTAATAGAACTCCACACTGCTATTATTTTGAACACGCCCCTTTCAATGAGTGATTCAATGACACAGAATCAGCAGCATGCATGTCATGACTGTTGGGTCTGTTGGATTTCTATGACTCTACTACACCTGCTAGGAAATTATTTGCCATGTAGAAATATCATTTCCACCAAAAACAGAGATTGACCCGGTTAGTGATGTCTGACTGCTAGTATTTTGAACACAACTGTATATATATATATATATATATATATATATATATATATATATATATATATATATATATATATATATATATAAACACACACACAAAATAATATCTATATATATTCTAATCTTTCAATCTGACTGCACTAAAAATGGAAGCAGATTTTCATTGTTCGTTCATTTCCTCAAACATGGAAACAAGTGTAGGTAGCTCAATCACTTAAAGTGGTTGAAAAGCTCAGACATGAAACATAAACAAAGCATATCCTTCTATAGTATGCACTCATCTCAATGTAGAGCACTGAGTGTCATTTCTGTCTGCTGCCTCCTTCCTGTTATCTGTAGGAGTCACTGCTGACAAGTTTTCCTGACACAAAAAAAAAAATGGTGAAGGGGAGGGACATTCAACACACAGCCTGTGGTTGACAGCCTTAGCTCTGTTCCTGTGTGAAAGGGGGTGTCTCCCTTAACTCCAATCAGCTCTGAGCCCTCCTCGCTGATGTAACTTAAGCTCCCTGCCCCCTGCTTTTCAGAGCTGAGAGATCCTGTGTAAATCCTGCACTTTGAATGTAAGGAGAGGACAGACAGCTGTAGATAAAGAGGTACAACTTATGTAGGAGGATTTGTGTATCACCTGAGACGAGTCACTTGACTGGGTATAGGGAAGGCTTTGCAACCACTTTAAAATTGCCTCCATCCCTACTCAAGATACAATATACACCTAATTACCCATGGGGACTTTGAGGGCAATGTGTAAAATCATAAATACAAGGTTTGTTTTTTTTATTTAAAAAAAAAAAACAAAAAACTTTATTACACCATTATATAAAAAACACTTTAAAATCCCAGTGGCTGGTACATTATATGTGTACAGATACATCAAGTAGTTACAGGACAGCCAAAAGTCTCTAGTCGGGGGGATGTCATAGCATGTCAGTAGTGCTTGACTTGTCTGCACGGTCACAAGACCAGGACAAACGCGATGCATTTTGGAGAGTCCTTCCTCAGGGAGAGGTCATGTCATAGCATGTTCGTAGTGCTTGACTTGTCTGCTCGGTCACAAGACCAGGACAAATCCGATGCATTTTGGAGAGTCCTTCCTCAGGGGTATATGTCATAGCATGTCCGTAGTGCTTGACTTGTCTGCTCGGTCACAAGACCAGGACAAATCCGATGCATTTTGGAGAGTCCTTCCTCAGGGAGAGGTCATGTCATAGCATGTTCGTAGTGCTTGACTTGTCTGCTCGGTCACAAGACCAGGACAAATCCGATACATTTCAGAGAGTCCTTCATCAGGGAGATGTCATAGCATGTCCGTAGTGCTTGACTTGTCTGCTCGGTCACAAGACCAGGACAAATCCGATACATTTCAGAGAGTCCTTCATCAGGGAGATGTCATAGCATGTCTGTAGTGCTTGACTTGTCTGCACGGTCACAAGACCAGGACAAACCCGATGCATTTTGGAGAGTATAAAGGGTATTCCGTATGTAAAATACGGTTCAACATTGTTAAGAGACACCTCATCCCTGAGGAAAGACTCAACAAAATCAAGTCTGTTTGGGGGACAGTGGGCACAAGTCAAAGACAATGGACATGTAAAGACATGATGCATCTGTACGTATGTAATGTACCAGCCACGGTGGAATTTTAAACTTTATTTTCTGTGATACTTTTGCAACCTTGTTTTTATGATTTACACGTTGCCCTCGAAGTCTCGTGGGAAATGTGTATTTTATATCAATCTGCTTCTTCTGAATTGCTACTAGGAGTTACATGATGATGCTGGGCCAACGCACGGCGTTGCCTGTATCTTCGGTTGCCACCACTCCAGTAGTAGGCCTAGGATTACAAAAAGGTGGAAATGCCTCCAAGCCCATCGCTAGCTATGGAGAGCATGTCCATCATGGAGTATCTAGGGACATCAGTCTTTCCTATAGCTCTGCCTACAGCACTAGGAAGTTTCCACCACCCAAGAGTGCTTCCTGTGGTATGATGCCTACAGAAGCGGACCCTGCACTTAAATACGGGTTGGAGAATGTGGCCCCCAGCCCGCGGTAGGGAACAAGAGTGTATAACACTCCCAGGAGTACTGATTGCCTATGTGGCATCTAAAGGCAGCAGTACTGCAAAAGTGGGAGGGTAGGAGACACCTGTGCATCCCTGTGTGGGCAATCCCGGCCATTGGACGAGTGTAGGTTATAGTACACCCCCGTGAACAAGGCCTAAGAGGTAAAGGAGCGTCTAAGTGCTGTGAAATGATGAAGATCTGCAAGAGCCAACAAACCTGTTCTTCATCATCTGGGATCTCAGGCGTGGAAGATCTGGTATCTTCGCTCCAGGAGAGCACTCGCGTCCGACTGTGGACAGATAGGCATTGGACAGTGCTGTAAGGCTCTGGGCTGTCGGCTGCAGCAGATGACAGGGAAAATGGGACGTCGTTAAGGCTTTGGAATCTGATGTCTGGGGAGGCAGTCTGCTGAGATGATCCCTGGCTGTTCGGAGGCTGTGGTGTCCAACGACCATCTGATTTGTTGGATGATCTGTTAAAACAGGAGCATTTAGTTTATCCCAAATGTAAAACCCCCAGTTTCTGCTCTTCCGTGGCATCATCTGGAGGTAAGAACATTCTCAAAGCCATCCAGATCTCATTAGCACATACCTGCTCCCTCGTCGCTGGGGTGCAGAAGTTGTCCACGAATCCCACCGGGAACGTTCCATTGCCTCATATTTGCTGTGTCGGTCTTGATATGCCTCATCAGTCAAATCTTCCAGCTAAAAAAAAATACAGAGCCAATATATACAAATTCTGATGTTGCACACAAACCTTAACTGCCATATCACAAGGCCGCTATCACAGGAGTGTGGTCAGTCGCCTCACTACAGAGATCCATCATCAAACCTGAACTACATGTAAAAAAATCCTCTAATATCCTAGATTGTAAGCTCTCTGGAGCCGGGTACTCCGCTTCCGCTTGTACCAAATTGTATTGTAACTGTAATGTCTGCCTTCACTTTGTACAGCGCTGCGCAAACTGTTGGCGCCATATAAATCCTGCATAATAATCACAATAATAATAAAGTATTGTTCATTTGTATTATTGTACATCCCTCATTCTTCCTAGTAGAGGGGGTGGCAACAGGCTGATCACCATCTACCATCAATGTGAAAGGTAGATCGCAAGCAGGGTTGCTGTCTGTTCTTCCCCACTGACAGGAGCAGTAAGGGGGGCACGAGGCCGGGGAGGGGGCGCGAGGCCGGGGAGGGAGTTCTCTCTATGAAGAAGATTCTGGCTGTTCTCTCTCTTGGAAGGAGATTGTGATTGGTTGAAGGGAGATAATGGAGAGGTCATGCCACTTTATTGGCTGCTCTGTAGAAGTGCTGTAATACAAGGCAGGAAGAGACGTGGCAGGGCTGTGAGAAGCAGAAGGGCAGGAGATGTGGGGTGAGAGATCGTGGGTTAGACTACTACCCTTTTACCTACGGGCGGATGTCTACCCCAGCATGAGCTTTTTAACGGCTCATCAGGTCCCTCAACAAATAGGACAATCTGAACTGTTAGAGTGATGGAAAATGTTTGGTGCCAATATGAGGCGGGACGGGCAGCTCACCTGAGGATCCACATCCAGCAGATCTTTTTCTGCAGAATCCAACACACGCCAACTGAAGGAGGAAAAAAAAAATAATTATTTTTATTCTAAAAATGTTCCAGCTCTACCACCAACATACATTTTATACAATAATACTTCCAACAAAAATCTCAGCAGAAACGCTGGATACAGAGCAGAAAAGGCTCAGATAGATCTGTGAAGGTTCTCATTTAATCACAGTCCTGGCATAGCGGTTAGTCACATTCAGCTGGACTTGTTCTGTAGTGCAGACGTAGATGGGATTACGGGACCAGAACAGGTTCCACAATTCACATCCACCCTGTTCTTGGACAATATCTGCCTTTCTCCGGTAAGCCCTGGTTTACACCGGTGCAACATCATTTACAAATCGCACCTGAAGTCACATCTAATGTATTTCTACGGTACTGTCTTAACCCCTTCGCGCCAACGTCACAAATATGCGGCCTCACGGAACTGGGAATTTTCCGTGGGGCCGCATATTTGCGCACCGGTCTTTCTGCTGGGAGCGCACCGCACAGCACGCTCCCAGCACAAAGACCAGGGTGTCACTGAGAGCTCCAGGTCCCGTTCTAATGATCGGGATCCCCGACTCCGGATCACATGATCGCTGTGATAGCCTCTGATTGGCTATCAGTGATCAGTCACTGTAAAACCACGCCCCCCTGGTTTTCTTTTTCTCTATGAATGGAGGAGAGATGGATTGTATCTCTCTAACTCAGGGGTGGACAAACTTTTTGACTTGAGGGCCGCAATGGGTTCATATATTGGACCCGGGGGCCGGACCAAGAGTAGATGAATGATGTGTATGTGTGAATTAATATAAATTAAATTACCTTTGCTCCGCGCGTTCCTCTCGCCGTGTTCCCGCGCCGTTCCGGTCTTCAGGGCGGACTGTGAGAGGAGCCTAGCTCCCCTCACATTCGTCACGCTGCCCCGCCTACACACATCCTGACAGCCAATCACTGGCTATCAGGATGTGAGTGGCAGCGAGACTGGCCAATCATTGCATTTGAGCGCGCTGAATGATGCAAATGTTTGCTTGCCCTGGCTGTTTTTTTTTTGTATCACGCTCCGCGGGCCGGATTAAAAGGTCCGCCGGGCCGTATACGGCCCGCAGTTTGCCCATTCCTGCTCTAACTCCTGGCATAGAGGGGGAAAAAAAATGTTAAAAATAAATAAATAAATATATATATATATATATATTAAATACATAGATCAAGGTTTGATCTAGTTCAGTGTAAAATGTTTGGGTCAAGGTCAGGATTCTTTTTTTTTGTTTTGCTTTTAAATTAGTATCAGTTAGTATCAGTGTGTTTTAGGTGTGGATTCATCTTGGCTCAGTCATGGTGCATGGCTGTAGAGATTTGTGTACCTCGGTGTCAGGATCTCTTTGTACTGAAGTTTCTCCACGCGGGAAGCTGCCACCAGAGACATTGGAATGACGATGTTGTCGATGTCATAGGAGTTCTCAAACCTTTTCCGTTTAAGAGCCTGAAATAAAAAGCAAATTGTAAAAAACTTTTTACAGCACAGTCCTCCTCACACTAGAGCTTTGTTCACACGACCATCCTACAGCATACGTCTATGAGGGCTAGATGAGAAGCAGGCGGTCACTGCATCCCAAATGAAATGAATAGGGCTGCCTGCATGGGGTTGGAGTGAACACCTGTGCACCCCCACGCAAGCAAACACGGCCCTCCTAAGGGTATACGCTATAGTACGTGTAACGGAACCGACCCAGACTGCGCTTGGGTACTTCCGTTAGTATACCGCTTCCCCATCCGAACACCAACAACAGACACCACAGCTGACCATACAAGACTAGACATCAGTCTTGAAGTAAGCCAGGAGGTAGACTAGTTTATTTGAACACAGATACAAGATATATACACTCAGGGGACAATCCCCCCTCCCTGCATAATGACACAGGGCGGGGCAATCTACATTTAGTAACAAGAGACACACAGATATTCACACTTCACACCAGCAGACAGTCCCATCAGGAGGGAGGGCTGCTGGAGACACCCCCCTACTAAGCTAATACACATAACATTAAACAATCCACAACCCCCCACTTATCTCCTAAACATGTCTACACAGTCAGACAAAGCCCACACAATATTAGGACAGATCACCCCGTACCCCTAACAGGCACAGGGTGATTTACACATAAGAGGGATATGGGGAGCTGAGACAGGGGTCTCCCCACCTCTACAAAGTGAGCTGGGTTCCATGGGCCCCCCAACCAAAGTGACTCCCGCCACTGTATACAAGGCCCAACTGAGAAGCCAGTAAGGGCCGCTATTTACCCATTATAGTCACTGAAGTGCCAACTCCACCCACACGATTACCTACAGAAACTCCAGAGCTCTCCAATTCAAACTATTTTTCAGAATGATTTCATTCACATTCCCTGTGGTTTTCCTACATAAAGTGATGTGATTCCTGAGCTCTTACTGCATTCACTCACCGCTGATGCGCTGTTCTGCTGACTGACAGAAGGGGGAGTATCAGAAAAGGAGGGAAGCTGGTGAACTGCTGGGTTTGGTCTTGGCATAACTGGAGAGGACACATGAATGCTGGGACCCGACACTCCTCTGTATTGCCTGTCGTCCCGGAACATCGACCCTGCAAGAACAAAGAAAAGTGATCTACCTATAAGGTCTGGTGCACCGAGCAGCTTTACAGTCAGTCAATCCTCCAGATTCCGGTCAGTGGAAAGACTAAATAAGACCAGCAGCCATCCATTAACACAGTAGGAGTCTGGGTCCTGGTAAGCCTTGAAAACAGGGACTGCCTGACGTCGGAGGCATGCCCAACATCACTGGATGACATTTTTGGGCATAGCTGGAGCGGCCTGACAGCTTCCAAGACCCACACTAGACACCTAAATTTGCCACACAGGAAGGAAGCCCATATTTTGCACACAGTTCTGTGAGCCCCGAGGAGGAAACCTACAGCATGGCAAACATGGACAGTCCCTGTTCTACTTTATGGGCTCATTCATCATATAGTATTGGTCAACTATAAATCCCAGCAACATACAGTTGCCAGCCTCACCTTCAGACAGCATACCCGCCCTTAACCCATTCAAGACAGAGGTTTCCTTTCTGCAGCTGCGCTAAAATCTTACCTAGTTTTTCCCCAGGAAGAAAATACCTGCATGATCTCGGTTTAAGAGAGAAGTACTTTATGGCTGTAGTTCTCCTGTAAGTCACAGGGGTCCAGTTCATCCTGCACTCCTGTGACCCATTTTCAGCCAACATCGAGCTAAAGTCTGCTGTCAGCTGACGTCTGAGCCGGTCACGGCTCTGAAAAGATCCTGACTATATGGTCAGGATCCACCCAGATGCCTGGACCGATAGATGGCTTGGCAAGCCACGAAGCCTGAGCCAGCTGCTCCCGTCCCCTCCACAGCCAGCACTCCAGTGAGCACTGGAGCGGGAGAGCAGAGAGCTGAAAGGCTGAAAGGCCTCTTTGCTCAGAGCTTAGGGGGAGACATGACCGATCAGTGGTGTTTGATCGCTCAGTGGACCAATAGCTAGCTTGACAAGCCACAGCCAGCTGCTCCCGCCCCCTCCACAGCCCTGCACTGCATTGAGCGCTGGAGGGGCAGAGCAGAGCTGAAAGGCTGAATCTCTTCTGTGCTCAGCGCTTAGGGGAAGACACGACCGATCACGGGTGTTTGATTGCTCAGTGGGCAGACAGCTGGCTTGGCAAGCCACAGAGCCTGAGCCAGCTGCTCCCACCCCTCCACAGACCAGCACTCCAGTGAGCGCTGGAGGAGTAGAACAGAAAGCCGGAAGGCTGAATCTCCTCTGTGCTCAGAGCTTAGGGGGAGACCTGACCGATCAGTGGTGTTTGATCGCTCAGTTCTCAGTGCAGTGCTGGCGGGAGACAAACGTAGCAACGGATCGATGCTGCAGTCATCTAGGAGAGTATAAAAGTCTTGTATAATAAATAAATGGGTCCGTAATAACTCGTTACCATAATACGTCATAATACACTTCTTCGTCCCTTTATTATTTGTTCAAATTTTGAATTTAACCGTTAGCACTTGCTTTTTAATGCAGTACCAAAATTAAAACTAGTAAAAATAAATGAAAACAGGCCTTTATTTTTAAATAAATTAGTTTTGCACCAAAATCAATTTTAGTGACAAAAAAAAAATATATATATTTTTGTCACTAAAAGTGGATAAAATGTATACTTTTTTTTAATTAAAAGTGTACGTTTATCTACTTTTTTTTTAAAAACTGTCTATGGATTACAACAAAGAGTACATAAGAAAGTATTGTTTGTCCTAAAAAAAAAAAAAAAAAAAAAAAAAGGTATTACTTTGTTTAGCAATAACTTTATCATTTCTTAAGAAATCAAACCGGTCCACAGAATAAATTTGTTCTGGTCCTGGCTGGTGTACAGGTATGAGAGCTGTAGGGGATAAAGTCTAACGCAGACCATACATGGGTCCATTTTGAATGAATTTTATTTAGAAATCCAGAAATTTTGTGTGTTTTGTAATCCAACGGTGCCACCACTGATTTCGAAATTCGACCAACCAAGCCTTCAATTTCACGTTGATAAAGAAAGGAATTTTTGTGGCCAAGAATTATTTTCTTTCCAGGTCACAGCTCAAGCTAGTTTCTTTTTTTATATTACATTTCTCGCATGATTCTCCCTTCATAGAATAGAAATTCTTTTGTCTTTCAAAAAATTTTCAACATGCCCGATCGCTCAAATTTGATGATCGCTCGAAAATCGTCCGTTGCAGTGGCTCACTAATTCAAAAGAAAATTCTTAGAAAAGATTTTCAAAAGAACATTCTTTCAGAATTCGACACGTGTATGGCTCGGCTTAACAGCGTTTGATGTCCCTTTAACCACTTGACAACCGGGCTATAGCTGCATGATGGCTACAGCACGGTTGTCCAGTTCTGGGAGGGCATCATATGACGTCCTCCCACTCGCCCCCCGCGATCTCAGTGATCGCTGTGTTCTATGGACACAGCTGATCACGTGATGTGGTAAAAGGCCAATCACAGCGACCTTAACCATGTGATCAGCTGATTCCAATGACACAGCAGATCACCAGTAAATGCAGTTGCCAGCTGCACTTTCCTCAACTTTCCCACAGCGTGAGGAAAATACTGCCGATAACCACCAATTGTCAGAAAACAGATCGGCACCGATCATCAGTGCCCAGCAGTGCCACCCACCCGTGCCCAGCAGTGCTGCCCATCCATGCCCAGCAGTGCAGGAGAAAAATTACCGGTTTGCAAAATTTAATAGAAAAACTTTCTTCAAATGTTTTGCTCTTTTGTTTATAGTGCAAAAAAAACAAAACAAAAAAAAAAACATGCAGCGGCGATTAAATGGCACCAAAAGAAAGCTCTATTTGTGTGGAAAAAAAAAATTAAAAACTTCATATGGGTACAATGTTGCATGACCGCACAACTGTCATTCAAAGTGCGACAACGCTGAAAGCTGACCTGGGCAGGAAAGGGGGAATAAGTGCCAGGTAGGCAAGTGGTTAAGAAGTTTTTTTGGGGCAGGCTGGCCTAAGTGAACTATTTACCACATTAATGGGTACACTTTTTGCACTTAACACAAACTCCCAAAAGTAAAAACAAAAAAAAAAAAAGTTGTTTCTATTATAAAATTTTGCAAACAAGTCATTTTTCGCCTTCACTGATGTGCGTTGAAGAGGCTGCACTAATAGGCTGCACTGGTGGGCACTGAGGAGGAGGCACTGATAATCAGTGCCCTGATGACCAGTGCAGACCTGCTCTGTGACATTTGCCGGCTATCAGCAGCACTTCCCTCATGCTGTGACAGCGCAAGTGCTGCTGATAACTGGCAACTGTATTTACTTTGTGATCTGCGGTGTCATAGGATGTGATAAAAGGCCACTCTGATTGGCTTTTTACCTAGTCATGTGATCAGCTCTGTCCGTAGGACATAGAGATCACCGACAGCGCCCGGTGTGCGTCTCTGCGGGCGTGCGCTCTGGGAGGAAGTTGTAGAATGCACTCCCAGAACTGGCCGTCATTCAGCTATAGCGTGGTTGTAAAGTGGTTAAAAGGGATATTAACCCCCCTAGCGGTATGATTAGGTCCATATTTCTGTGCTCAAAGCGGTACTTTTTTTGCATGGAAATGTATTTTTATTGTAGGCCTGCAATTTTTAGGAATAACTCACTGAAATCTGTCCGAAGAAGCGTCTAGTAAATATCCCGGGTACGTTACAATTTGAAACATGAAATCATAAATTATAATTTCATAAATAATCATAAAAATAATATAATAATAATAAATTTAATTCAATAATATAAATCAAACCAAAAACACTGAAATGTGAAATAGAGCGCCAAGTTCGCACATCGCTGAGCTCAGTCGCAGAATCGTTTTCAGTGTCTGATGAGGAATTTCCCCCACCAATCATTATCACTCAATTCTGCAAGTGGTTCTGATTTACTATCGCTGTTCTCTAGCCGGTCTAAAACCGCGTCTGACCTAAAGGGACGCTTTTTGGACGCCATGGACGTTTCTCAGTTTCCAGGCAGAAAGAACAGTAAAAATGCAGGCAGGACGCCGGACAAAGCACTCGGGACACAATGTATGTGAAATGGTTTGATACAGGAATGTTATACTATGTGATTTTAGTGTATTTAGTGAATGTCACTTTTTGTCATTTTCAAAATTTCCCGCCGTCCCGTCCCCCGTACGTCCCGACGCTCGCAGGGAACGGAACCCAGAAGACAGATGCCGGCATCGGCCGGAGGACATTGCCGGGGACACTGCAGGAGGGACATCGCGGGAGCGCAGGACAAGGTAAGTGAAGAACAGATCCCGCAGCAACGCCGCATGGTATTCCCGAGTGTAGCTCGGGGGGGTTACTGCTCTTGGCACTGAAACTTTACCCCGAGCTACACTCGGGAATAGCGCCAGGGAGGTTAAAAGTAGAGTTAGGCTTTAAGAACATGACAGTAAGCGACCCCCCCCGAGCTACACAGACGTTAATAGTTCTTCCTGCAGATGATTTCATCGTGACCCGTAGTACAGGGAGAGAGTGGAAGGAGCTCCGTACAGTGACGCTGACCGGAATATGTTGGCTATGGAGGCATTTATTGCTGCTGCAATTTCACTGTCGGCTGTGCTGTCATATCAGTCGGGTATTTTTCTGCCAATTCCCAGCGCGGTATTGAACTGGCCTTTCCGGATTACTTTGTGTGACGGGTTTCCTGCATGCTAGAAGTGAACAGGTCTGAGTGCCCCATGACAAGACAAAAAACCAAAAACAACCTCCCCCCAAAGGAAAAAAAAAAAAAGAACGCAAAATTTGGGATTTATTGTTCCCAATGAATCTCTTGACCTTTTCTTTGGCAACACCCTTATGTCTATGGGCACTTGTCCTGACAGATGGTTTTTAGGGCAAGGCCCCATTAAATAAAAAAAGACGCCATTTTTTTTCCCCCAAAAAAGATCCGTTTGTCCACTCACTGCCTGCATCCTGGGGTTTCTTGGTGAGCTGAGAAAGCTTCAGGATTTTCAGCTTATTAGAGACGCGGAACTGTCTGTCCTCTTTCAGCAATGCTTGAAAGTGCAAATGGAGGGGTGTGTCTGTAGAAGCAAAAACAGCCAATCAGAGGGCAGTCCAATACATGGAGGAAAAACTATATTATACATTTCAGAGTATAACATTGTAAAATATACAATTAAGTGTTATAAACGCTGAACAAACCGTTGGCGCTTCATAAATCCTGTATAATAATAATAAAAACACAGTACCGTATTTTTCGGACTATAAGGCGCACCGGATTATAAGACGCAGTATTAGTGAACGGATCTATTTTCATATATAAGACGCACCGGATTATAAGGCGCATAAAGCGAAACAAAATAGTCGGATAAGTCAGACTTTATTCAAATCATTAACAATACCTGTCAATATTACACAATAGATCCAGTCAGACCACAATATTACACAATATTAAAGCGAAACAAAATAGCCGGATAGGTCAGATATTACACAAAAGAGTATGCTCACTTTTTCAATCATTCCTATTCTACGAATCCATCAAATTCCTCGTCTTCGGTGTCGGAATTTAACAGTTGGGCGATAGCTGCATCAAGCAAGCCCGGATCCCTCTCGTCATCATCCGATTCAGTCTCATTGCTGTTGCTTGGCTGTTCATTGATGATTCCGGCCTTCGTGAAAGCTCGGACGACAGTTGAAACCGATACCTTAGCCCAGGCATCGACGATCCATTGGCAGATAGTGGCATAACTAGCCCGGCGTTGCCTGCCTGTGTTGGTAAATGTGTGCTCACCTTCTGTCATCCATTGCTCCCATGCGGCTCGCAATTTAGCCTTGAACGCCCTGTTGACACCAATATCTAGTGGTTGGAGTTCTTTGGTCAATCCTCCAGGAATGATGGCAAGCTCCGAATTGGTTTTCTTCACTTGGCTTTTGACAGTGTCAGTGAGATGAACGCACATAGAGTCGTAGATCAATAAGGCCGGAGACTTGTGGAAGAAGCCATCTGGTCTCCTGACGTAAACTTCTCTCAGCCACTCACTCATTTTCTCCTCGTCCATCCAGCCTTTTGGATTGACCTTGACGATGATCCCAAGAGGAAACGTTTCCTTTGGCAAAGTCTTCCTCTTAAAAATGACCATGGGTGGTAGTTTCTGGCCATTAGCCTGGCAACCGAGAACTACAGTGAAGGATGATTTCTCATTCCCTGTGGTGCGTATAGATACAGTAGACGTCCCTGTTTTTTCTACAGTACGGTTCGCGGGGATGTCAAAGGTGAGAGGGATCTCGTCCATGTTTGTGATGTGGTCTGACTGGATCTTCTTTTCGATGATCTTGTCCTTGCAGTAAGTGCGGAAGATGGCCATCCTTTCTTCATAATCCTTTGGCAGTTGCTGCGAAGTGGTAGTTCTTGTGCGGATGGAGAGATGACGCCTTTTCATAAAACGGAAGCACCAAGAAGGACCTCCTTGAAATTCGTTGATCTTCATATCTCGTGCCATCGCTGTTGCCTTAAGTCGAATGGAGACTGTAGAGACGCTTCTACCTGCTGTTCTATGTTCAATAATCCACTGCTCAATTTTGTCCTCTAATTGTGGCCATCTTGCCTTGTTCCCTCGGAAACTCTTCTTCGTCTTCTTTACTTGACGCAGGTCATCTTCTTGTTTCCTCCACTTCCGTACCATTGATTCATTAATGTTGAATTTTTTCGCTGCTGCTCTATTCCCATGTTGTACTGCTTGGCTGATGGCCTTGAGTTTGAAATCCGCGTCATAAGCATGTCTCTTAACAGGTGCCATTTTGGGGTCCTTAATTACCGGATTTGGAAGCACAGTACATATCAGGAAATGTAGTTTTCGAATAAGCAAGGGGAGTGGCTTCGTCGCTTACCAAAGTCATAATAAAACATTTTGACAGATTCTTCAGCACAGTGTGAACATACACTGTTCATACATAAGGCGCATCGGAATATAAGGCGCATTGCCGATTTTTGTACAAATATAGATATTTTATGTGCGCCTTATAGTCCGAAAAATACGGTATTATATGAAAACTAGATATTACCAACTGACCTTCAGTAAAGTTTATGAACAGATAAACCCCTTTGTATCTTATAACCATCACCACCCACAGCAACCCATGTTGTAATCTCATACCAACCAATATATTCTCCCCATAGTTATGGTCATGTGACTCCCCCCCACCTATTGTGCTGCTTTGTGTGACTGCGCGCATCACCCATTATGGAACGCTTGGACTACTCTTCCCATCATGCCTCTCAGCCCCTCCACATAGATTAAGCCAGCTGAACAGCACAGAATGGGGAGTGAATGGGCGGGGAGTGAATGGGCGGGGAGTGAACGGGCGGGGCCAAGAATGGCCTAACTCAGCCAGCGCCTGACAGACCAGCGATGGGTGTGTCTATGAGGGAGATCATGTTTACATCCACAGCCCAGCACCGTCATGCAGCACTGCACTCCACGCGTCTCTATGGGAAGACAGACTGGAAGCAGAACTTCAGGTTTTATTGAAAGGGGTCTAACAGGTTCTCTTTGCTGAGACATCGGAGATCTGTCTCCAGGAATGACGGCACATAGCGGGTTTATTGCTCCCCAATGTGATGGCAATAAATTTAAGTGGAAATTGTTTGAAAAAAAATTTTGACCAAAAAAAAAAATAAAAAATTAAGCCCTTTATCTAGAGTAGTGGTTTCTAAACTATGGCACTTTGCTTGCCTTCATCCGGCCGATGGAGCACCATTCCTCCTCCCACCGCCACCACCAATAGGGGCACCATTCCTCCTCCCACCGCCACCACCAATAGGGGCACCATTCCTCCTCCCACCACCACCACCAATAGGGGCACCATTCCTCCTCCCACCACCACAACCAATAGGGGCACCATTCCTCCTCCCACCGCCACCACCAATAGGGGCACCATTCCTCCTCCCACCGCCAACAATAGGGGCACCATGCCTCCTCCCACCGCCACCAATAGGGGCACCATTCCTCCTCCCACCGCCACCACCAATAGGGGCACCATTCCTCCTCCCACCGCCACCACCAATAGGGGCACCATTCCTCCTCCCACCGCCGCCACCAATAGGGACACCATTCCTCCTCCCACCGCCACCAATAGGGACACCATTCCTCCTCCCACCGCCACCAATAGGGACACCATTCCTCCTCCCACCACCACCACCACCACCACCAATAGGGGCACCATTCCTCCTCCCACTGCCACCACCAATAGGGGCACCATTCCTCCTCCCACTGCCACCAATAGGGACACCATTCCTCCTCCCACCACCACCACCAATAGGGGCACCATTCCTCCTCCCACCACCAATAGGGGCACCATTCCTCCTCCCACCGCCACCAACAATAGGGGCACCATTCCTCCTCCCACCGCCACCAACAATAGGGGCACCATTCCTCCTCCCACCGCCACCACCAATAGGGGCACCATTCCTCCTCCCACCGCCACCACCAATAGGGGCACCATTCCTCCTCCCACTGCCACCACCAATAGGGGCACCATTCCTCCTCCCACCGCCACCAATAGGGACACCATTCCTCCTCCCACCACCACCACCAATAGGGGCACCATTCCTCCTCCCACCACCACCACCAATAGGGGCACCATTCCTCCTCCCACTGCCACCACCAATAGGGGCACCATTCCTCCTCCCACTGCCACCAATAGGGACACCATTCCTCCTCCCACCACCACCACCAATAGGGGCACCATTCCTCCTCCCACCACCAATAGGGGCACCATTCCTCCTCCCACCGCCACCAACAATAGGGGCACCATTCCTCCTCCCACCGCCACCAACAATAGGGGCACCATTCCTCCTCCCACCGCCACCACCAATAGGGGCACCATTCCTCCTCCCACTGCCACCACCAATAGGGGCACCATTCCTCCTCCCACCGCCACCAATAGGGACACCATTCCTCCTCCCACCACCACCACCAATAGGGGCACCATTCCTCCTCCCACCACTAATAAGGGCACCATTCCTCCTCCCACCGCCACCAACAATAGGGGCACCATTCCTCCTCCCACCGCCACCAACAATAGGGACACCATTCCTCCTCCCACAAACCATGGGGTACTATTCCCCCTCCCACCAACAATAGAGGCACTATTCCTTCCACTGACACCAATATGGCACTATTCCTCCAAATAAATTCAATAATGGGACTTTTTTTTTTTATTCCGGGGTATCCACACAACGCGTTTTATCCAACACCTCCTCTGGATCCAAATCCTCGGCAGACCGATTTTTGCCCACAGCCATCTTAAGTAGGGGCAGATAATTCATGTAGCATTTACATCCTGGAATCTATCTGCCCTTAGCTTAAGCATGCAGACAGGAGGGTGCACTTAGTGGAGAAAACCCCTTCCTCCTTGTCCTCTCATGAAGACTCCTTGAATGTATGACATTTTTGCCTAGGCCTGAAAATTTAGAAGTAACACAATTACATTTGTTCAAACAAGTAAATTTGATTTTTTTTTTACTAATGTTAGCAGCATAAGGAATAAAAAATAGTCAGTGCTGATTGAGGGAGTGAAGCCAAAGAGCCACTATGCAGAGCCCAGTGCCCGAGGGTGACATTCCAACGACCAGAGGCCTACCCCACTGTACCAGTCTTCAGAGGCTGGGTCCCACTATAGGCCAGGTCACAGCTCTGGACCTGGGGGGGGCGCTCTGTGGATAACAGTACAAAGATCTGGAAAGAGCCACAATGCAGAGCTCAGTGCCAGGAGGTCACATTCCAGGCTAATCCTGCAATTCCTCAGTCCAGCGGGGTCTGCCTCCAAAGCTGTTGCTAAGGATACACCAGTTGGCCAGATAGCTGCTGTGTAGAAAAGTTCTTTGAAATCTTAAAGTCCCCCCCCCCCCCCCACAAAAAATTAAAAAAAAAAACAACCAAAACTATGGACTATGTTTGGTTGTAGAAAAGTAATAAAAGGCTGGTAAAGGGATTTTCAGCAAAGGTAAGAAAGATGTCTGAGCGCCTAGAACAATGATCTCCAAACCGACACCACCAACGGGGCACTAAGCCTTCCACCGGCACCAACAATGGGGCACTATGCCTCTCACAGGCACCAATGATGGGGCACTATTCCTCCCACTGACACCAATGATGGGGCACTATTCCTACCACTGATACCAATGATGGGGCACTATTCCTCCCACTGACACCAATGATGGGGCACTATTCCTCCCACTGATACCAATGATGGGGCACTATGCCTCCCACTGATACCAACGATGGGGCACTATGCCTCTCACAGGCACCAATGATGGGGCACTATTCCTCCCACTGACACCAATGATGGGGCACTATTCCTTCCACTGACACCAATGATGGGGCACTATTCCTCCCACTGATACCAATGATGGGGCACTATTCCTCCCACTGACATCAATGATGGGGCACTATTCCTCCCACTGATACCAATGATGGGGCACTATTCCTCCCACTGATACCAATGATGGGGCACTATTCCTCCCACTGATACCAATGATGGGGCACTATTCCTCCCACTGATACCAATGATGGGGCACTATTCCTCCCACTGATACCAATGATGGGGCACTATTCCTCCCACTGACACCAATGATGGGGCACTATTCCTCCCACTGACACCAATGATGGGGCACTATTCCTCCCACTGACACCAATGATGGGGCACTATTCCTCCCACTGACACCAATGATGGGGCACTATTCCTTCCACTGACACCAATGATGGGGCACTATTCCTCCCACTGATACCAATGATGGGGCACTATTCCTCCCACTGACATCAATGATGGGGCACTATTCCTCCCACTGATACCAATGATGGGGCACTATTCCTCCCACTGATACCAATGATGGGGCACTATTCCTCCCACTGATACCAATGATGGGGCACTATTCCTCCCACTGACACCAATGATGGGGCACTATTCCTCCCACTGACACCAATGATGGGGCACTATTCCTCCCACTGACACCAATGATGGGGCACTATTCCTTCCACTGACACCAATGATGGGGCACTATTCCTCCCACTGATACCAATGATGGGGCACTATTCCTCCCACTGACATCAATGATGGGGCACTATTCCTCCCACTGATACCAATGATGGGGCACTATTCCTCCCACTGACACCAATGATGGAGCACTATTCCTCTACTAAAGATGTGGCATGGTTTACTCCCACTAATGCCAGGACATTTTCTACTTCCACTGGCCCCTAAAGGCTGAAGGGCAGTAACCCAGCCCTTTGTTTAGAAAGTTTGGAGATCTATTAGATTGTAAGCTTCAAGGATCAGGCCCTGCTAACCTTCTATTGAACTGTATTGTCTCCCGTTATCTTGTAAAGCGCTGAGCAAACTGTTGGTGCCATAAATCCTGTATAATAATAATCTCTGGCCTAGAATATTAACAAAGCACTGAGGCGTAGTTACCAATGTCCAACCTCCTAAAGATGGCAGTATACCCCAAATATGTAACTACCACCACATTCCCGTGTCCCTCAGTGAATGATCTATAAAAAAGGATCACAAAAAAAAAAAAAAAAAAGCCAACACCAAGACATGAAATCTGTTTTAGGGTTCCACAC
The DNA here is from genome assembly GCF_062004578.1 of Staurois parvus. Taxonomy (NCBI): domain Eukaryota; kingdom Metazoa; phylum Chordata; class Amphibia; order Anura; family Ranidae; genus Staurois; species Staurois parvus. The sequence goes on along the minus strand of NW_028321660.1, from coordinate 3,533 downwards.
TTACCATAGGGGAAGGACAGGATGGGGTGGTAGCAGGGGTCCATCAGGGATATCCGCTCGTTTAGAGCCATGGTGCTGGGGTGTGAAGTCTTTGCATATGTTTTACAACCACACAGGATACATGTGGTGGGGGGGTCACATCCACACTTCGTAGACAACGGCTTCTGTGGCTAAACAAAGCAACATTTATTTATTACATGCATCCTCTCAAAGAACGAAAAAAACTCTCCAGTAATACACACTAAACTGAGCATGTGCAGAGTGACTCCTAAACCTCTGTACTATCAGAAAACGGATTGGGGACAGTAGAAGGGGAGGATCAGACAGGATCAAACAGCCTTTTAAACACAAGGCAGAGGATTAACCCCTTAGGCTCCACAGCGAGTATTGTGATTTTACTGTGGTGGGTTTAGTAACACTTTAACCTACCAGCATGTCTTTGGAGTGTGGGAGGAAACCCACGCAGGCACAGGGAAAACATGCAAACTCCAGGCAGGTAGATATGTATATCTGTATATACTATTCGTATCTATAATCTCACTCTTCCACTAAACTGCACTGTGATTGGCCACATTGGGTTGCTGTGCACTGTACCTTGTAGGATTTACTAGATTAGCTCAATAAGGGTCACCCAACGTGGAAGCAAGATTGTGCTGGTTAAATAAAGCCCATGGGGCATTGAATTATTAAACAGATGTGCCGTATGAACCCCCTGCTCTGCAACAGAGGTCAGATGACTGCACAGGGACACGCGGGACGAGGTCATTACACCAAATCTGTCCAGTCTGCATGTACAATACATACAGCCGTCCCCAGCAGTGTATGCCAAGGTGGCAGCAGACTAAGTCTCCTATGCCTGTTTGTACAACCAGATCACCAACACATTTTAGAGGGACCAGCCCCAGGACAGACCGTATATCAAATTCAAAATCCTAACACTGACGTACAAAGCCGTCCACCATACTGCCCCGAACTACATCACCGACCTAATATCCAAGTACCGCCCAGCATGCACACTCCGCTCCTCACAAGACCTCCTTCTCTCTAGTTCCCTGGTCTCCTCCTCCCATGTCTGCCTCCAGGACTTCTCCAGGGTGTCACCCATCCTCTGGAACTCCCTGCCCCAACCCATCAGATTATCACCTACTCTCCTCTCCTTTAGGCGCACCCTGAAAACCCATCTCTTCAGGGAAGCCTACCCCACCCCCTGCTAACTTGCCGACCTCCTCCACTCCTCCCACCACTCCATCCCCCACAGCTATCTCCTCCTGTACCACCATCCCCTCCCTCCTAGATTGTAAGCTCCAAGGAGCAGGGCCCTCAATCCCCTCATGTTTTGCATTGTATTGGTATTGTTCTGTCACATGTTCTGTCCCCCTCTGTAATGTACAGCGCTGAGCGAACTATTGGCGCTTTATAAATACTGTATAATAATAATAATATATTCTGGGATTTCAGGAAGGGGTTCTTACCTTTCTGCTGAGGGAGGACACATCGCTGGACCGGACCAGACTGCGTTTCTTGTGCCCCCGCAGGGGCCGTGTTCGAGCTGACACACAGGTGGGATCGGAAAGTGCTGGTGATGTAGACGGGGTATCCACACGACGCTTTTTACCCAACACCTCCTCTGGATCCAAATCCTCTGCAGACCCATTACAAGACACACTGGAACGTACACTACAAAAGACAGCGAAGTTGGTTAAAGCACCAGAAAAAAAAGTCAATGTAAACGAGTAAATGCAGCTGGGGGTAAAGTAGAGCTAACAGCATCAGAGATGCTTCCCTAAGGCTGGTCTACACTGGCAGTTTATTGATCTACAACCTTTATCCCAAAAGGGGAAAAAAAAAAAAAAAAACATAACAAAAAAACCCGGTTTGCTGTAACGGATTATAACGTGGGAGCTGGAGTTTGGCTTCAATTTGTTAGTGTATCCAAATCTGCTAGTACATCAAACCCCCCCCCCCCCCAACCAGACTGACAATGCTGCTCTCCAAAAGGTGTCCCCTGAGCTCCTTCATCCAGGAGGTTGGGCACTGTAATACAGGAGGGTGTGTTACCGGCCAGATCACCAGGTGAAATGCCTTAACAAAACCCCCAAAACAAAAAGCCCATCTAATGATTGCAGGTATCCAATAAATTACATTTTTGGTTTAGGGTTTAATAATCGCTTTAACCCCCCCCCCCCCCCCCCCAAAAAAAAAGCCAGGAAAAGTGCATACTACAATTCCACTTACACCAAACATGACAGATTCCAGTATTAATGTATCAGAACCAGGGGCGGACTGACAACTCATGGGGCCCGTGTCTCAGGCTCAATAGGGGATCATGGGGCCCGTGTCTTTGCCCAAACTCAAAGCACAAAAAAAAAAAAAGGTACCAGGGGCATTTCATGGGGCCCCCTACTGACCCCAGGAACTCGGGCAGTGCCTGAGTGCTCGAATGGTCAGTCCACCCCTGATCAGAACATAATTTAAAGCTTAAAATTTAGCCATTAAAAAAAAAAAAAAAGCCAAACAAAAAAAACAAAACCCCCTTGCCGCCCCCTAAAACAAACAATGAGATCACTTTGCTGCGCAGAGCTGTGGGAGGGGCCCAATAAGATCCACCCACTAGAGGCTGCAACAAACTACAGGTGGGGGGTGGAGACCAGACCAGTCACTCTGCACAAGGAGAGAGGGCAGCAGCGAGCGGTCTGTATTACAGGAAGTCTCACGCTGGATGACTGCACAGAGAAAGAGAGAGAGACATATACACACACACACTAGTAATGGCAGGGATCAGCGACTTATAGCGGGACTGCAGCAGGCATTCTGACACTGTTGGGGGGGGGGGGGGATAGGAGGAACTGTCTTGGTGTCACTGACAACCCCAGTGACACCAATATAGTGATCAATGCTAATAAAAAGCACTGACTGTACTAATGGCACTGGGCAGGAAGGAGTTAACATATGGGGCAATCAAAGGGTTACCTGTGTGCTGTTTCACATGCTGTGTGCGCTTTCCACTGTAAGCACACAGCTTCGTATGGCTCTGCTATACAGAGCCATAAAAAGCAGTGTGCAGCAGCTGACAGGAGAGATCTGTATTGTTTACATACAGTTCTCTCCCCCGTCGGTAATACTCGGCAATCACTGGGTGCCGGAGAGTAATCACAGTGCGGGACCTGGTGATTGACAGCCAAGGCCGCAAATGGCGGAGCGGGTAGGGCGCACACACAGCTCGTGCGCCCCTAACTGGAACTGCAAAATTACATGTATATATACACACACACACGTGATTTTGCGCACCCATGCCGCCGTGAAGCAGTACTTCTGCTATAGGATGGAAGGGGAGAGGTTAAAGCAAACTAGGCAAGAACTGCTCTCTGCTCAGTGAAGACTGACACAGCAACCGCATTAGGGGAGTATAGATGTTTATTATGGTGGCGTGCCGCGCTCCTTTACATGAACAGATATGCTTTTTTTGTCATTTCTAAAGGGGATGTGTTATTTCTCAGGTCCCTCTGACCCATTGTACCATTCTAGGTGTATAA